>NC_050179.1:15541056-15641056 GCF_008315115.2 Sander lucioperca
ATCTCTCTGTAGCCTGGAAATGTCAAGTCTTGGGGCAGTGTCAGTAAAGATTTTGTTAAGGATAAATACCTCCAGTGAATTATCTCAAAGTGAGCACACTGTACTGTACATGTGATTCTATTCACTCACCAGTTTAATATGTGTAAAATCCAGCTGCTCACAACAGCTGGGACATTATAAGTAAATAAAACGTAGCTCCTGAGCTTGCACATACATGCTTGCACACACGTCAACACTCATTCTTCTGTTGCCTTACATACATGAGCAACGAGTTGTTGCCTTCCATCTCTCCTGCTGTACATACGCTGGGACAGATGTGCACTGCTGGATACTGTATATTTATCTATGGTATGTTTACCATAATTAAATTGATGAGAAAAGCAGTTATTCACTAATCAGTGTGTGTGTGTGTGTGTGTGTGTGTGTGTGTGTGTGTGTGTGTGTGTGTGTGTGTGTGTGCGTGTTTTACATTTGAGACAAGAAATTCATGGTTGCAAAGGCATCTGGATTCTTATTTCCTACTAAAAAGATATGCACTCAAATACCCATAATTCTCCTCTGTGGGTACAGTCACTCGGTGCACCCATTTGGAATCTCTGCTATAAATCTGATACAATCCCAAAACTGTAAGGTTTCTGATATTACTTTTGAGGGAGAGAAATATGTCAGTGTATTACTAAACTCTACTTACATGGCCATGACTATAGACTCAGACTTTACAGGACACAACCAGCACAAGCACATATGCAGGCACAAAAACACACATGCAGAGCATATACAGTACACATAAGACATATATTGTGCCTTATTTTGCCTTTAAATGGGCTTATACAGCAGGTAGCATGGACACACATAAAATCTAGGCATGGTCATGAGGCAAACAATGAAACAAATATTATGTGGGACTGGTTAAGGCACAGCAGTAGGCACTAGGCTCTCTCTACCGTACAACTGCAGTATTGATAGATGCTGCAGAGCCTGAGTCTACCGTCCCACTTTATTTCAATTAGCTCACAGGAAGCAGGAAATAACCTGCAAATCAATTGTCATTTCTACGGGGCCGAGGCTGGAGGCTGAGATTCACTTTGTCCCCCAATAAAAGATGATGTAGCCATGAAGAAGATTAAAGGGAAATTTCCTCCTCACATACCCTCACACTGCTGTACTGTATATCATTAGTTTGTGATGTTCAACAGCTTTAAGGCTGTTATAGGATGGTGTACACACATGCTTTGTCCACTGGTTTAGCAAGTGATTTCCTATTTATCCCAGAATCCTGCTCTAATAATCCTGCGACCTGCATTTTGAGTCAACTCAAAAGTTACATCTCTTCAACGCTTTTGAATTGTTGTATGCCAATGCAAAATGGTGGGGAGTTCCCATCTGAACCTATATAGAATAAACATTTTTATATTTATCTCCAGAGTAGCTATTCTGATCTGAAGACCTAATTATGTTTTTCGAGTTTGTTGCTAAGTTAGGATAAATACACTAACAAAAAGGCCGAAAAATGTGCACATTTTCTCCATGGATGAAGGGGTGATAGAATGCAAAACCGATTTTACCTTGTCATAGTTGAAAAACGACGGTGGGTAAACAGGACATACATAGAACCTCAAAATTCCATTGACACCTCTTTCCTCTGCAAATCTCACAATTTGAAACTGCTGCTGAAAACGGGTGAATCTCAACAAAGCTAAGTTGATGTCAACTCCTCAACTCCTACCTTATTTGGCTCTAGTCTCTAGTCTTTGTCACGCCCCAACATTTACATAGGCTACACCACTGACCTGAGGTCAGCTTAGTCTTCTGAATCTAGGTCATGCAGATCTCAAAAATGTTATACATTGTTCGTCTGCTATTTTATTACTAAATTCACTTCTGAGATTTTTTATGCGAGAAATCAACTATGTAGAGGTCAAATATGTGCCATTTTACGAAAATTGATGGCTAATTGCAAATTTTGTCCGACTGTGAGCTGGATGGATCTCCGTCATGGCCGGCAAGTGTTAGCTAAGCTTTGTAAGACCTTAGGGTAGCTGTGATATACATGCTGTGATGAAATTCAAAGTGTAAATATACTATAGTTATGCCGAAAGTGTAGCTAGCTAGCTAGCCGCGATCTTTACCCATAGGATTGAAGGGACACTAGCAGCTAACGAAACCCCTCACATTCACAAAAATGCATTAAATTGAAATCGGACACAAGTGTTAGCTTTGTAAGACCTTCGGGTAGCTGTAATATAAGTGGCGTGACGAAATTCAAAGTGTAAATATATTATAGTTATGCCGAAAGTGTAGCTAGCTAGCTAGCTAGCCACAAGCTTTACCCATAGGATTGAAATACATTCTGTCTTCATGGTGGACACCAGTGCTTGCATTAAATCTGCCTGAAACCACACAACAAAAATAAATGTGGTAAATGCTGATGTACCCTTTTAATGACCACTCACAAAACTGAGCAGAAGAGCAGGGAACTGTATATGAGCCATGAAAAGCCTTTAGCGAGGGAGGTTGAGAAAGGGAGGTCAATATGGATTGCAACCGAGCAAGATATAGTAGGTTATATGGTGTATGATCATATCAGAAAACACGGTCATGTATGCAGCCCACTTTACAGGATATCACGCACACAAACACACACCCACCTGAAACACCGGGACACACAGCAGTGTGATTTGTTTGTGTTGTTGGTGCAGTGGACTGAAGCGATGGAGGTAGTAACTGTTTGATTGTAGGCTTTATGGAGACACTATATAACGCCTGTGACAGTTTATTCAGTGCATGTCAGGAAGGGGGAATTTGTAACACTACAATTGCTGGGACACTCCTGCAGCCCCATGCACTTATGCACCCACCATTTACAGCTCCGGAGGGAAAAATGAGTGAGGGAGATGTGAATCTGTTTGCATGTTAAATGTCATAGAGCTGTGCGCAGTATAACGCTGAAACAAGGCTGTAATTCTATAATACAACTACTAAACTTAGACGCCGGGGGAATTGACCAAAATATCTCTCTTTTTTAATTCTAGCTGCTGATGTGAATGTAACATCACACGCATGCATTTGACATGCTCAAGTAGACACTAATGTCTAAAACAGATTAATGAGAGATTTTTTCCTCTGCTTTACAGCTACAGTGGCAGGGATTGGACAGCAAACTGGGATCATTAGACAGTACATTTTCTTAAAAAAATAAATTCTGCCTTCTTTTTGCACTAACTTTTTGTCCAGCTAGTTATTCCCCAAGGTCCATTAGCCCGGTTCTCATTGGTTCTCATTTCGGCTGGGGTCTATTAGACCTGGGATTGGGTATTGAATTAGCCTGCTGATTGGGTATTGAAGGAGTGAAGACTGATGAGAGGATTTGGCTAAGCTTTCTTCTCCAAACCTCATTACTCACACTCACACTCAAAGAGAGCAGAGCTGGAAGACACACACACACACACACACACACACACACACACACACACACACACATACACAGAACGACTCACATACACATGTACATTTCAGTCCTGCTTAAACTCACACTTTTCAAAGGAAGATTTAACTTCTTCCCACTCCACCAATCACCTGCAGGTAGAGGACAATTCATTCCTCACAAACAGACACCTGCACAGCTCTCTTAGCTCGCCTTTCACACATGCTGCAGACAGAGCACAATCAAAAGCACTAAACAAATACTTGATATGATGCATGCAGGTGCTGCAGAGACTGGAGACACTGGGAGACAACCTTTCTCTGCTGAAAAGAAAGCGTTGCTGACCCAAGAGAGTGCTGCACGCAATTGGAGGCTGCTAAAGAGAGGGATGTGTGAAAGGCTTTGTGCTGATTTATGCTGTGTTTCATCCCACAATAAAGATTATGGATGATGATATTGATTTAGCCGGGGCTGTGGCCATGACTGGACTCAGGCTCTCAGGTTGGGAGAAAAGAGAATTTAGCTCATTATCATTCTCAGACACCGCAAGGAAGCTTTCTCTCGCCGTGTGAGTGTGTGTGGATAAATGTGTTTCTCTATATTTGTGTGTTAGAGTCTTTGATCATCCTCTGTAATAGCAGCACAACTCTTCCCTCCTTTAGTGTTTGCGAATGTGTTGAACCCCATCCTGTCCTCTTTCACGAGCCAGAGAGCGAGCAGCAGGCGTTCCCAGCTGCACAGCAGAGCAGACCAGGAAGGAGGGATGAAGTTATTGACTCCACTTTGATTTAACCTCTCCTGCCTGATCCCCAGAAGGGCACAGACACATGCAGATTGGGGAATTCTCAAAATAACAGGGACTTGTAAATAATTTTTCTTATACACGGCTCCGTCAAATGAGCCTTTAAACAACTCTAAAGCCTCCACACCTACAGTACAAACTCTGAGCAAAATGCAGCTAATTTCTAAAGGGTTTAGCTATGGCTGACGTTACCAAGTAAGCCAAGAACAAACAACATGTAAAGACAACTTTGTTGTTACGAGGAGGCGCAGTTTTCCTCTTTTGGCATAGTCCTCTCTCCACATCACCATGCACTAAACCCACAGAAACATGACTGTAGCATGATATCAAGTAATGTGTTATGGCCCAACACTGATACTACTTGCTGATGCATTATCGTGTACACAGCTTTTTTTTAATCTTGTATCTGATCAATTTTAAAGTAATTTCAACTCTATATACTGTTGGGTAGTTTAGTCTGTAAATCATACTTTATTGGCTGATCATTTGTTTTGTATGTAAAATCTCAATCCGTCTAATGTAACTAGTAACTAGTGGTGTAAAAAATATTTTCCCTTATAAATGTAGTAAAGGAGGAGCAGAAAGAAACATTATACATATTGTATTTGCAAGACTTGTGTACATGTATTTCACCACTTGCATTCATACTGTACAGTATGTTCTTGTTTGACTTGTAGACAGACAGCAAACATTTCTCTGCACATTATGTCGGTTTAGCTAAATGCATCTACACAATGTTTAGCTAATACATCCCTAATTCCGCACCATTTCAGATTAAAACAACAGCTATTATTACAAGTAATATCACTGAATGCTGTTTTGCTGAGCGCTGTTAGAGTTGTTGAACAGGACAATGGCGCCAAAGTGTACTTCTCTTTAATTAATTACCCGCTTTTGTTTCTGGAGGCAAGACACAAACACACACACAGATAATCACACACACATGTACACACTCACAAATGCACAAGTTTGGTTTTTAGAGGAAAAGGGAGGAAGTGAGGGAGAAAGGAAGAGGGTAATATCAGCAGGCTATCTATCCTCTCTTCCACTGGTGCATCCCAATCCTCTTTGGAAATAACAAATGCATAAAGGAGCCACAACACAAATATATCTGCCTGGCTCAGATAGATAGGGCTATACGAGAGTTTAATACCCTTATGTAAACCAGTAACAATCAAGCCCTAACACACACCCCCACATCACCACTAAGGGGACAATAAGGAACACGCTCTATTCTCTCTCTCCAGATATGAACAGTGAGGAGTGATTGTGTGTTTGTCTGTGTGTGTGTGTGTGTGTGTGTGTGTGTGTGTGTGTGTGTGTGTGTGTGTGTGTGTGTGTGTGTAAGAGAGAGAGAGAGAGAGAGAGAGAGAGAGAGAGAGAGGAAAAGGGAGGCCGAGCTGTTTTCTTCAGCAGATAGTGAACAATGGAGGAGCCCAGATTGGTTGGCTCCCTGGTGCTCGTTGTGGTGGTTGTTGTTTCAGAAGCAAAGAGTGATATAGACCCTGACCTCAGAGACCACAGCACGTCTGATTCTCTATTTCACTCATCCCTCACCATCCAGTCTTTTGATATCTCACTCTCATCCCTCTGCGCCAATTTGTTTTTATACTTTGCCTCCTCTCTCATCCTCCCTCTGCTCTTTTTTTTACTTGCTAAAACTGACGATTCAGTAGACAAAGAGAGGAGCAACACTAAAATCAAAGAGGCCATTTGTCTAAAAAATGTTGGCACTGACAAGGAATCCAAACCAAGGAAAATACTTGAGGACTGGCACATTTATCAAATTAATTTGCTCAAAATATACTGCACATATGGCAGGTGTACTTACTTTGAGATGCTAAGGAAAAGTTATTACATGCTTATAAAATATCTTGGCTTGCAAAAAATAAAATATAAGATGATTTTGCATCATTTCCTAACGACACACAAAGAGATTTTGACCAGGAGGGAGAAAAACGACAAGGCTGTCTTTTTAAAGGTGGATCAATATGATTAGTATGCCTTGCATGTGTGTGTGTGTGTGTGTTTGTGTGTGTGTGTGTGTGTGTGTGTGTGTGTGTGTGTGTTTGTGTGTTTGTGTGTGTGTCTCTGTGTGTGTGTGTGTGTGTGTGTGTGTGTGTGTGTGTGTGTGTGTGTGTGTGTGTGTGTATGTATGTGTGTGTGTGTGTGTGTGTGTGTGTGTGTGTGTGTGTATGTATGTGTGTGTGTGTGTGTGTGTGTGTGTGTGTGTGTGTGGGCGAGGATAGCAAAGGTTAATATAATACATCAGCTGCCATCTGCATACGTCTCTGAAGGAGAAAAACACTCTTGTCTCTCTGCTCTCAGTAGGGTTGATCGCTGTAAGATTATACACCGGCTGACATTTTACACTCGCTAGACAGAAAAAAAATTTGGACACTTTCCTTTAGAGGTGTAGAGGGGGCAGCCATAACAGCTCAGCAAATTAACACAGTCTCTATGGCAGCATTAATCTCTCTTCTAACTAGAGAATATACATTGTAATATTTGAGACAGTTGTTAACAATTTTCTCAAAAAAAAAGGTTTTCTTGTCTTCCAACTTTACAGTGGTCTTCTAATGTTAGCAGCTTCTGCAGATATTCAAAGCTTTTCTACAGTTTCTATTAAAGTATAATAAGTTTCTGTGTGAGAGTAGTAGCGGTCTCAAAGATGTAAAGAATCTGTCTTTTCACTGCAAGCTCAGCGAGACATGATCAACATCTGTAAACCAAGCACACAAAAGTGAAACCCAATGCAATGCAGAGAGAGACACAGCAGTCTGTGCTGTGTGTGTGTGTGTGTGTGTGTGTGTGTGTGTGTGTGTGTGTGTGTGTGTGTGTGTGTGTGTGCGTGCATGGAAATTTCCACCTGATTGTGTGCACTGATTGCTGTTTCTGTGTTTGCGTGTGCATGTGTCTTTATGATTGTGTGTGTGAAAGCATGCCATGACGTTCTCCTTGATCATCAAGCTTAGGCTGAATCCCATTTCTCTGTCTTACCCCTTCCCCTTACCCCTACCCCTTCGTCTTACCCTTAGCTCTTGTCCCTCAAAACTGAGTGGTAAGGGGTAGGGGTGAGACGCAGCCTTAATGCTGCACTCTCTCAGCCATATAAGACCCTGCTAGGAAACCATCAAATATTTATATAACATTATTCCTGATCCTATAGCCTGTGAGTAAAGAAAACACTCAGGGTTTAAACTCTGGTTCTGGTTTGGAGTTGTTTCAGGTTCTTTGATTTTCATCCACCACCAGGTTTTCTTGAGGAACACTCAAGTGGTTGTGCCAACAACCCGCTGGGTAAATTATATAGTGAAGAAGACGCACCGTCACAAGTGCTGTTTACAGCTCTCACCGCAAGATTTGTGACAGTTTTTGATCTAGTGATTGAGGGACGATGGCGGAAAAAATACGGAAAGAGAAAGCTAGAGAGTATTAATTCTACATCCCAGACACTGAATGGCTGCTGTTGTTCTGAAGGCAGTTTTATGGAGCAGAAACAGCCTGATCTCTGTGTTGTTTTCTCCCTGATTGATTGCCCTGGCCTGAGGCTCCTCGGAGTGTGCTGTGTTTTGTCTGAGTATTTACTGTAATGTTGGGAGGATAAAAATCACAGCCTCAGCCATCACACTACATAGGCAGAGTGGCAAATACAAACAAACCGAAAGGCAGAGGAGGCCCACACAGAGAACATACAACACAAAGAGACAGACATACAGTATCATACGCAGATACATTTATTAGAATCATACATTGTCTGTACATGTGCCACTGCAATGATCTAGTTTACTGGTTGTTCCTAAACTTTTTTTTTGTCATTCCCTCTTTTGGAAGCCAGAAAACATTTTACTTTCTGAATAAAACTTGCTAACCTGAATGCTAGCATCTGAGCTCTCTTATTTCTTTTATTTCTTTATCATCCCCACAAGAATTAGTACACACTCTTTTTTTCACAGCAGCCATTTTGACTTGTCATAGCAGGATAATCACAGGTGCAACTAATAACGCTAACGAGGTTCAGTTTCATCTATGATTGCAATGCAAAGCAGTAATTAGTGATGTTATTGGGAACACCTGTGTTTGACGAGTCATATTGCTGTGAGTGAGGTCTATTTAACTTTAGCTATGCTTTTCATTTTTAGCTTGATGATGTTTGCTCTGCCTACAATTGCTCAATCAGAATGCCAGGTCAGTTAATTTCTGTTTAAAAACAGCAAAACATTGTAATTCTGACTAACCACTAACACCACGACTGGAAACATCAAACAACATACAACAATGGAAGAACTAAAAAATTATCAAAGAGTTGGTTCTGACACAGTGTCAACAAAACTCATCATTATAGGCTTAACAAAGAATGTGCTGCAGAGATGTTAAATTGTATTTGTCTAAGATGCGGGATGTGTGACTGGTGTTGCTAATAAAATGGTAACTCAGTGATAATATCATTGGCAGGCTTCAAAAATAAATTGAACCCTATATAAGTATAAATAATTATAATGTAAATGTATAACTTTGACCCTCACACATTTCCAGAGGGAAAGTTGGAGTAAATGTGTATGAGCCTGTCACTATGATATTAGACAACAAACTGGACAATTTGTTGCGCAATTCTGCATTGATTCAACTGCACACCTCTGGCACATTCATGTTTCAAAAATGAGGAATGAGTAAGTTACAGACATACCAGAATTTTCTGGTGTCCCGCTCGGGAGTCAGGAAAGAAAAAAAAATCAAATTGAAACAGCTCAGCTTCTGATTTCTCGAAACTACTACAAGCTTTCATTTTCAGATTTTTCAGAACACTTATTCTGTATCGAAATATTTTCTGTGTACATATAGGTGATGAAAACAGGAGGGTGGGCTGTTGGAGTTAGATAGGCCGTCATACTGTGATATGCTGCGGACAGGACAGCCCTTGGCTCTGTCTGTCAGCGTGTGAAGCCCCTGTGTGCAGCAGTGTGGACCGAGCTGTTCAGGGTTCCCCACTGTTGCAGACCTGTCATGGTGACACAGACTGACACACTGCAGCACTGAGAGGTCGCAGCCTTCAATCTGTCTCTTTTTTCCATCCATCCATTCATGTTTCTCAGTTTCACTCACTTATCCTCTCATAGTCTCTCACCTTCCACGCTTTATCTAGCTCAATTTTTCTGAAGGTGTCGTGGAAACAAACTGTGGGTGTTTTGAAATAATAATGTGCATTTTTGATTTTGTTTTTCTATTTCCAGCTATCTACAAGCATGTGTGTGTGTGTGTGTGTGTGTGTGTGTGTGTGTGTGTGTGTGTGTGTGTGTGTGTGTGTGTGTGTGTTTCCATTGTATCTTCAGCCCTGTGATGTACTGTAGGGGAGGGAAGTTGATTGCGTAATCCTACAAACCTCAAAATGGTGCTTGTCAGATGATAATCTGCCCACTCTGCAGATTACTGCTCAGATTAACACGCAATGAACACTGGGAAGATGTGGGAGATAACACCCCCAATTTGTGCATCTGTGTGAGTATATTCAATTGTGTGCACATGTGTATGTGTGCCTGTGTATGTGTGCTGAAATATTTGTGTCAATGCAAATGTGTGCAGACATTTGTAGGTATGTTTTGTGTGCATACTGTTTGTATTCACAGGCTCTTGTTTGTCTTGCTGCTGTCTGTCTGTGGCGTGAGGAAACACTCACACACACCTCCTTCTCTAGCCTGGGGAGTATAGCAGCTTATTATGAGTCCTTAGTGGGAGAGGGAGGAGAGAACAAGAGGCCGACTACACTTAAGTGGCAGCAGACAGCCGAGATTTACTTCTCTTATTCCAGCACACAGAGATTTAAAGGAGCTCAGTCTGTGATTTAGAGAAACTACTTCTATAATACTATAATGCTTGAATGTCTGCTGGCAAATGTAACGATTAAGAGAGTATGTGAGGTAACACTTCCTCCAGGAGGACTCGCTGTTGCAGAGAATATTACAGGAATCTGCACACAGTTGTATGTGAACATGTAGCTGTGGTTGTTTCCATTTGATGAATGCCAAATTTCTCTCTGCTCATGTCTTTTTTCTCCAGTCTGCCTCCTGTCTGCTCTGTTTTCGTTTTCTCACCATCCTCATTCTGTCGACAACCACTCTGAGAATTTGTGTGCATGCGTTTATTTCTGTTATGTTTCTTAATTAGCTAATAAAGGTCATGGCATCTCTCAGTCAGGGGGGGAGGGCGCATGCAAATGAGCCAGAAGGTCAGATGGATTAGTGACCGTCTCACACCGCCCAAATATGGACACGACCATGCTGCCATACAAATACCTGCAGCTATGAAAGAGGACCAACACACACACATACACACACACTGTTATAAACATGACTGGATTACTGAACTCTAATCGTGTTCATAGATAAACAGCGTTACTGTAGTGCCAAGCAAGTGAGGTTACCAAGCATGTGCTCTGGCAAATTTTCAAGCTGTATTTTTAGGACAAAAAAACGTAAACTAAAACGTAAACATCTGATGTTGGTCACAAAACCACTTCGGTAGGGTTGCAGTGGGCAGGCATACAAAGCATCTGACCGCTATTCACATCCTGTTTCCTAGTCAACATTGTTTTTTTTAACCATAACCATGATCTTACCATAACCTTAAAGGGGTGTTTAGTGTAGAAACAGCTTTATTACCTTCTGTAGCTCTAGGAGCTTTCTAGTCTAAAGTCTAGGGGCATGGAATTTGAGAGATGTGGGTGTTCACCAGGCATTAAAAGACACTATTGAACTGCATTATAAGAATTTTCGGATCCAGGGTTTCTGAAGTTTGACTTATGCTAGAGACTAAAATTTAGTATATATAAAACTCTGCTGCTTCAATTTCTTTTTAATCTGTCTATTGCAAGTCTCCCAACATTTTTGTGCCTAAACATATCCAAACCTTAACCTTTTGGAATAGCTTTTGTAATTGGCAATTAAGTTTATTCTTTCCATTTAGTATTTTCTTCGCAGGACTGTAGGTGAACATTATCATTTCATCCTGATACACAAGATAAACACGTGCTCACTGCTCTCATTTCAAAGTGTCTGTTTCAAACAGCGAAGTACTCTCGTGATGCTTTAGTCCTCATAACATGTGGTGCATGAATGCTTGCGTAGATAAGATAAGAGAGGAGGCACAGATGCTCCAGTGCTGACACGGTCGACGCTGTAGTATTGCAGTGGATCTGTTACTACTCTTTAGGTCTATCACCTTTCACAGCAAAGCTTGTCTCAGTGTCCTTTAGCCCTAAATCACCAGGCTGTCTCCATGTGTGAAAGCTCTCTCTCCCTCTCTGGGTCTATAACTCATCCTGTCTGTCTCGCTTCTCTCTCTCTCTCTCTCTCTCTCTCTCTCTCTCTCTCTCTCTCTCTCTCTCTCTCTCTCTCTCTCTGTCTCTCTCTCTCTCGCTCGCTCTCTTTCCCTTTCTCTCTCCACCATCTCACTCACTCTACCTCTTGTTCTCTCTTTCCCTTTCTCTCTCCACCATCTCACTCACTCTACCTCTTGCTCTCTCTTTCCCTTTCTCTCTCTACTATCTCACTCACTCTACCTCGCCCATAACTCACTGAGTCTCTCTCCATCTCGAACCTGCTCAGTCACTCCTCTCTCATAGCCATTCATGATTATACACTCCTTTCTCTCTTCCTCTCTTTACCCCTCCCCTCTTCTCTTTCACCTTCTATCTCTCTTACCTTCTCTAAACAATTTTCGAATCCACTTTTGACGTAGCGTCGGTGCTCTGAGTCATAGCAGCGCCCTCCCCTTCTGGTTGTGCATCTCTTCGAAATCCCACCATTCATCTATTTCTCTCTGGTGGGAGGTTGTCTGGCTGCCTGCCTGACTTACAGCAGGCAGAGTGATGGACAAGGGAAGAGACCCAGTGCATTACACTTCTCTGTACCACAGCACAACCGAGACCAGACAACACCATATAACACTGCACTGAATACAAAATGATGCACAGAGGATGATAGACAAAATAAAAACTCAAGTGGAGAAGGAATGATAAACAATGCCTCACTCTTGGGGAGCATCTTCAGTCTTTGAGCTCATTATGTTTATAAGCGAAGATAAACGCATCCGCATATCAGCGTGAGTTGGAACTCTAATATTGTAGATGTGAATTAATGCCAAACTTCCTCACACATGATGAAAACAGACGTGAGTAAGTACACCTACTATCTGGAGTCGCAGGCTGTTTGGCCTCACAGCATTAAAAGTGCAGCTCAGAGTGAGTCAAACTCTGTCAGTGCCATATCTTCAGCTCAGCAGACTTTTATAGGAGATGATAGAGAGAATGGGACTTTCTTTGTTAGGATCCTTTCCTCCACCACCTCCTCCTCTTCTCTTTCACTCAGTAAAGTATTTTCCCAGAATCTAGCTGTTGTTTTGAACACGTGCTCCAAGCCTTAGCTGCCCTAAACTAAAAAAAAATTCATTCTGCAGTACTTTCTCAGGAGCAAATACACAGAACAGAAAAGACAAACACAGCTTGAGGAGTATGTTTTACAGACAGAGAACAGTCCAAAAAACCTTTCTCTCTCTTCAGAAGTCCAGTATATTTGCCTTTAGATCTGTCTGAATATTTAAAAGACCCATCTCTTCCCTCATGTCATTTTTCACCCTTTTATCTTTGAATATGCCAGTTATTTCACACCCGTGACCCCTACTGTCTTAAACCAAGAATCAACCCTTCCCTAAAGCCCTTGCTGACTTTGTCTTTGCTCTCTATTACCCTCTCATGATTTTCCAAATGCAAACATGTCTCCTGTCTTCCAAACGTCTCTGTACGCCCCTGGGGCCATAAAATTTAGTGCCGTTTTCAGAGGATTTTAAAAAAGGTCTGATCCATAATCACCAAAAGTGCCTCCGCCATCTGCAGAATTACAATAACATGCATTTAAATGACTGAACTCAATATCTGTATCTGCTGTATATTACTGCTAGTCATGACTCATACTGCAAGCCCAGCCGAGCTGTGTGCCTAGGTTCAGTTTCATGTTAATATCCTGCAGATTAAGTGGTGGGGTGACCATAGTATCACTGCTGACACAATGGAATATAATTAGTCAATAGCTGTTTTGCGCTCAGGCCTCCGTTTAGTGCTAATAAATGCTAACAACAAAGAGTAAAGCCGTATGTCATTTACTGCATTAGCTACTGTACAGTTGTGTCAGGCAGACTGCTTGTGAGTACATTACATACATTAGCAGTGCTTCAATTCTCAGTCCTCTGATTACAATAAATGCTCCCTCGCATTGTAACGATGGGCCTTACAATAATGGGCCATAAATTAATACAGTGCTCAGCAGCAAATACTATTATGCTGTTAGTGTTTACAGTATACCCATGTATATATGGCTGAATTGGTGGATAATTACAGTTCACAAAGGCAGTCACTCCAACACAACAGCCATTTACTGTCCATTTGTCACCATGTCAGGAGGGACAGAGGGGGAAGGACTGCATTCTGATCAAGGATATCAATGCCCCAAATCCTCATTGATTTGAACAAGGGATCAATAAGCGTATCACTAGCTGTGTCTCACCACTATTGAAATACACTAGCAGTGGGCTGGATCTCTGGGCTGGTGTGAAAAGCTTATTAAGGTATAAGTCATTGCTCTGTCTGTGTCATTTGGGCTTTATGTTATCACTGAGATCATTCCCACACATACGAGTGTGTAGAAACCCTGTGAGTGAGTGGCAAGCGTGTGTGTGTGTGTGTGTGTGTGTGTGTGTGTGTGTGTTTAAAAGGAGCATGTGTGTGCGTTGGGGGCTGCTTCCATATGAAATGTACACGAGGGTGAATCTCAGTGGTGTTAATGGCTTTTTAAATGTCAGGGAAAGTCAGGGAATGATAAAAAGAGAGATCTGTTATCCACTGTCCTCATGATCACCGTGGAGCACACCGCTGCCTTAGTGTGTGTGTGTGTGTGTGTGTGTGTGTGTGTGTGTGTGTGTGTGTGTGTGTGTGTGTGTGTGTGTGTGTGTGAGAGAGAGAGAGAGTGTGTGTAGGAATGGGCCAACTTCCACCCGTGCTGATGTCAGTATGATTTATGCACCAATCAGATTAGCTCTGAGAGAGAGAGAGAGAGAGAGAGAATTAGAGAAAGAGAGTAGGGAGGGGGCGTTAGACATTACTTTCTGCTTTATTGTCGTGTTTTTCATCTTATATTTGGATGAATCAAAATACAAATATGTATAATAATGTATAAATATCACTTAAATTGATGCAGTGTTGTTTGTACTTGACCCAATAAATGCACTGTTATGTGTTAATGTATATTCACTCCGTACAGATAAACAGAATGAACACACTGTACACTACCTGCCAAACAACACTTTAGGGCGATACAAAAATATCAATATCTTCACATTAATACACATATTATCTGATATTGATATAAGTCAGGATATGACGAAGTCGGATTAACATTATTTCCCTTGATTTAATTTCAGACATGTAAGTCTATAACAGAGAAAGATAAACCTTTTTTAACTGGACATTTCAAATTATAATTTTTTTTACTCTGTTTTTTGTGTAATGTGTTTTTAATTATTTGTGAGGCACCTTTTTGCTAGAGGACAAATTTTCAGCGTGATGGACAGTTAAGGGTTTTTCTGATGATATTCATATAAGAGAGCAAATGGAAGATTAAATAGGAGGAACGATAATAACGTGTTCAAAATAAATATAAGTCACATATATTGCAAATAAAATTATTGATGACCAGTATTAAAAACTGTGTCCCACTGAAAAAAAAACTGCAAATGTGGAAACTGAATTTTGTAAAACATTACAAAACATGATATGATCTTATCGCCACAACACACACATCACACAGACATCACAAGTTCTGGAAGTGACACCACAGGTTGACTCTGTTGCTGCTCTGATGTTGAGGACTTAAGGAGACAAAATCTCCCGTTTTCACAAACCATGCTCTAAAAGATAAACTGTGTGTGTGTGTGTGTGTGTGTGTGTGTGTGGTTTGTCGGGTGCTCTAGCCTGCTTTAACAGAGGTTTGAGCGATGTCACAGCAGACTGCATTTTAATAGAGAGGGAAGCAATTAGAGAGGGGACAGGGCGAGAGGTGGAGAGATGGAGGGGCTGTCTGTGTGACACACAGTACGCACAGTTCACACTCACACACACACACACACACACACACACACACACACACACTCATTACTAAGGATGAGTTAATTAATTGCACAGTGATTCACGGTACTTGTAATTAATCTTGTAGGTATGTGAGTGTGTTTTTGAGAGGTGACTCTTCTCACTTCCATTTATAATGCACACACACACACACACACACACACACACACACACACACACACACACACACACACGACACACACTGTTGCTCTTCACGTCTGTTCTTCCAGACTTACAAGCCAGTCATTCTCAAGGATGCTTTGTGAAAATACAGTATCTTCTGATTAGCCAGGCTGTTGCTATTTTTGTCAGTTTCAGCCTAAGGTTTATAAGCCCATTATTACCCCATATTGTTGTACTTAAATTAATTTATTGCTCATTAAATGTATTGATGTTTACTGTAACCTCCTTTACTGAGCCTTAATCCTTTATTTTAGGTGCAATGTTGTATGTTGTCTTCTTTTTTTTAATAGATCTCTTCTGCCTTGTGTCACCTGTCCTGTGTACATGATGTGCCCGTGCAAAAGAGAGTAAAGAACTTTACAGTAAATGAAGGTCCAATGAGAGAATAATGTAAATGAAGGTTTTTTAAGGTTTGAAAAGACATCTAAAGGATGCAATGGTGTGTGTGTGTGTGTGTGTGTGTGTGTGTGTGTGTGTGTGTGTGTGTGTGTGTGAAACCTTCGGTGCCCACAGGGGAGTTGTATCTCACTGAATAGACAGTGGGAACTCACATTATGCAGGTAAATAAATGACAGAAATGAAGCTATGAGGTCATCAAGTTGTTTTAGCACTGTGTATTTTGGCTTTATTTTTTATTTGGTTAAAAAGCTTTTTATCCCAACAGCCCCAATTAGGGAGAGAAAGAGAAAAATACATTTATTTACCTTAAAGTAGTCGGTTACATCATTCCCATCAGAAATGGCTTTCATTCCTCCTCAGAGCTCTTAGCACATTCCGTTCTTTTTTTGGATTGGTCCAGTTGAAAAATTATGCTTATTAATCTTGGCCTCCTCTACCCATGATCCTTTGCATTTATCAGCAAGAGCGAGAGTGGTGGAGCAATCACATTTGGAAATTAAACAAATAAAAAAGTTGAAGATAGCTGAGTGAGTGATGAGGCCGGCCAATTGGTAGCAGCATAAATCTCCGCCCGTCACCACCCTACCTCTGCCTACACACATTTGGATATTGTTACAATTTTACCGTGTTTGCATATATGAGTCTAATTTATTAGAATCAAACACCATCAGGCTTATTTACAAGCAAGTTCTGGTCCGCTGCCAATAAGCCCATTAAGTGCATTGTTGGAGAGTGGTTATATGATCAAATACACAATAGTAATTGTGAGTGGAGAGAGACCGGAGCGTTTCTCAATGAGGTGATTATCTGCGCGCAGGTTATTGTGTTATTTCAGCATGACATGTAAATCTGCATCACACCATCAATCACAGTCTGCGCTGTCAGAGAAGTGAGGTGGGAAAATGTCAATGACAACACTAACGGGTGATGAGATTAAAAGAATAGAACAAGAAACTGCAAGAACAAATGAGGAATACTCCATATTTGTGTTTGGAAAAAAAAGAAATACGATTAAGTTGGGGTTTGTTTTTTGTTAAGAAAATACAATCTTAATAGCTCTAGATGGCCCCAGTTAGAGACAGAGGAGGACATGAAACACCCTCCCTCCTCTTTTCCTCCATCTTTCTCCCTCTATCAATCCACATTCTTCTCTATCTCCCTCCTTGGTTTCCGTGTGCTCTCTGTCACAGCATATCACAGTATACTTGTGTATGTCAACAAACCTAAATGGTTATGTGACACTGAGTATTAAACTGTACTGATAGCTGGCATTGAAAGTCTGTTCAGATTGGTAATATTGTCTATTCTTTGATAAGATAGTTCAATGTGGCTGCTTGTGTGAGACATTTATCATTTGTTTCTTCTTAAAAAAGTAGTTTACTAGAAAAGCATCTTTATTTTTTAATCATGTTGGCACTGAAATACAGGTAACACATTGGCGCAAGTATTTAAAACATTCAAACAATAGCCTAGCCCTAGTTTTAGGGACTATTAAGTAGCTCCCAGCCATGTTAACACATCTAAAATACAGCTTCATGAAGCCAGGTGCCTCTCTTGTACATCCAAAACATTTTATCCCTTACTGTATGCACTCACTTCAGACGTTTAAGAAATAAACATATCCATGACTACACATACATACACACACCGACTGACAAAAAAGAGACAGAGAGAACAGGGGTCTGGTGCTAAGTAAGCGGTGCACCAGGTTATGCGTCATTTACCGCAACTCAATAACAACCTTTCTCTCCGCCCGACACACCTGGTCACACAAAATGACACTCACTGTCCTCTGAGAACACACACACAAACACACACACACACACACACACACACACACACACACACACACACACACACACAAAATATATCTCCTTTCACTCTAAGGTGGCCTTAACCAGACACATTACATCCCCACTCTACTATCTGCTTGTGACAGATGTATTTATGTAATGGTTTTGATAGGTATTGATTCACACGGCGGAGCCAGTTAAGAAACAGAGAAAAATGAGAGTTCAAAATCAACATGGCTGGGTGGGGGGGGTGGGGGGGGTGGGGGGGGGGGGGTATGTAGTTTAGATGACGCCTAACAAGAAGAAAGGAGACGCAGAAAGAAAAAGACGTGTGTGGAGAGGAGAAAGGTCGCCAGTGACGGCAAAACATTTAGATGAACCTCTGGTGGAAGGCACACACAAACACAGATTTGATTAAACAGATGAGTGATGAGAACGACTGAAAACATGCATGAAATTTGTGTGTGTGTGTGTGTGTGTGTGTGTGTGTGTGTGTGCGTGTGCGTGCGTGCGTGCGTGCGTGCGTGCGTGCGTGCGTGCGTGTGACCTTGGCTTGGCCCGGTGGTAAAGTGGGGCGTCAAGAGAGTCAGTGTGAGAGCAGCCAAGCGTTCTCCCTCAGATTAGCAGGCTTTATTACTGCCACCAACCACTGGCCTGACAAATCCTCTTATTTCATTTTACCTTCCTTTACCTCTGCCCTGCTCTTTCTCTTTTCCTCACTCTTTTATTCCCCTAAAACCCCCTTCCCCCTCTTTTCACACGACTCTGCGGTAGCTTTGCATGCTTCACCTTACACCCCGCCAGGCTCGCTCTCTGTTTTCACTCACAGTGTAACAACCCTATTTTCTGTTTCCTCAGTTATTTCTCTTCATTGTCTTTCCATCTTCCATACCGCTCTGCCCATATATGTACAGTTCTTTTTCTACCTTCCTCGACTCCACCTCTTGCTCCACTCCTCCTCTCCCTATCTCTCCCCCCTCTCCCTCCCTCTCTATAGTGTGATGAATCTGTAGACAGGGGCTAATAATTGTACTTCAGCCCAAGTGCTCATTTTTCTTTGTGTTTGAAAGCTGTGACAGGCAGCTCTTTTTTCTCTACCCCGTCTCTCTCTCTCTCTCTCTCTCTCTCTCTCTCTCTCTCTCTCTCTCTCTCTCTTTTCTTTCTATCCTCACACAATGGTGAGTAAAATAACTCAGGGTTTACAAGGTCATGCTGTCTAGCGGTGAGGACACGCTGGGGATTTGGGGCTGGAAGGATTTCCTCAGGTGCCGTGTTGAGACTTCAATAAAAACAGAGAAAGTTATAGATTGCACAAGCAGATCTACAGGGGGAAATAAGTGCATTTGATAGTGAACAGGCTTACTGAATCATGGTTATCTTGATCCAAATGTTATCAATGCTGCTTCTAAGAACCTTTATAAAACAGCACAAGAAAGAGGCAAGGGGAGAGAAATGTCTACTTTGTTGCATGTGCCAACAACTCCAGCATCTTTGGATTGCACAACTTGAATCATTTGCAAGGAGAAACTACTTAAAATGCTATACTTCGTCATATTAAACATCCACATGTTTTTTGCAGTGTGTTTTAGTGCTACTGGTGCATTACTTCTCAGAGAGAAATGCATCTGGCACAGTTAGACGGGGCAGCCCCACTGCTAAAGCTTCACACATGCACATAAATAAACACACACACACACACACACACACACACACAATGGTTGTGTCATCCTAAAATGGAATTAAAATTACATTTTCAAACATCTGTGAAACAAGACTTATTAAATCAAAAGATTTTATTTTGACAAGCAGGCTTTTCCTTTTTATGAAAACATACTAATTTAGTACAAAGGGAGTCTGGGGAAATTATCAGCTAATTTTTCTTTCTGCAATTATTAAAAAATATATAATCTCAGGTCCAAACAAGAAGTGTGCAAGCAAAGCACATGTGCAGATGCAGTACAAGGAAATAATATTTTCATCGACTGTACAGTAATACTTTATGAAAATTGATCAGCAGTTTTAATCACAATATCATCCTCAAAAGAGAGCGATGGAAAGAGCACAGGGGAGGGAGGAGAACAGAGACTTTATTGCCTGCTGCAGTTAGATGGTAAATTTCCTCCTGGCAGATATTTATTGAGTTAGTTGAGTCTAGAGAGAGCTTTAACATTGATTGTGATCATTAAATATATCCGCTCGAAATGGCAACATGGCATTCCCTCAGTCAATGGAGCCAATAGGAGTAGAACAAAGGCATAATCAAATCAATTCTCTCATAATTATTCTTTGAGAGGTGAAATTAATCACAAGAAGAAATAAAAACAATAATGGAAAATGAAATGGTCAGTCGTAAACAATTACGGCCCAAATTGAAATAAAGTCAGTGAAGGAAAAAAAAATCAACTGTAAATCCAACTAATTAAAATAACATTCTAATGTATATTGGTTATTTGGTTAACACAGGCTTTCGGTTATTATACTGTCTTGTACTGCTATTATAAGAGAGAAATAAAGAGACAGAGAAATGAAGAGAGACAGAAAGAGTGTGTGTGTGTGTGTGTGTGTGTGTGTGTGTGTATTCGTGCATGCGTGCCTTGACTGTGGGGTCAAAGGATCACCATTCACCTCTTGTGAAAGCTGTGCTTCTCTCTCCTCCCTGCTCGCTGAGAGGAAGTGTAGCTTATTGATTAGCTATCAGATGATTCCGATAGGGCCTGATCGATAGGACTTTGTATGAAAGCCAGGCAGGACCCCCCCTCACCACTCAGGCACACACCCATAGATCGGCCACTGCAGTGCACAGCCGCACAGACGTCTCCTTGCTTGTTTGTTCGCCTGAAGATCCTCCTTTGTGTCTTCAGTCCGGCCCTCCAGTCGAAGGCTTCCTCAAACGCTCGGTCTGTTTTCTATAGCTCCATAGAATTGTCATTGATAAGCTTAGCTGATCATGATGACTTCATCATTAGCTTCGGTTCTCTTGACATTTAGTCACAAACCGTTGTGGTTATTTTATTCCCAGAATTAGACTTCCTCCTTTAGCAGACAGGTAGAGGAAAGGGGCCAAACATTACAGAAGTCTCAGGTGTGAAATTACTCACTTTAGGATTATCACAGAAGCAGGTTGTGAGATTCTGCGATAAATTAACCATCTTAAGAAGTTATTCAGTCTAGAAATCCTTTGAATAAAATTATATTTCGATAGCGGTGGAGTGTGACACAATGCAGAAGTCAGACCGAACGTGAGAGACCAGTTGAGGCAGGAATAGTCGTTTAGTATATCCAGTGTAGGCACAGCCAAACAGGAAGTCTGCAATTGGAAACAATAAACACGGCAGGGCAGACTAACTTAATAAGTCGCTGGGGTCTAACAACAGGCAGAATGAAACTAAACAGCTGACACGCTAAACACTCACTAACTGGGAAATATGTCAAAGCAGAACCAGGCAGACACTAGAGAAGGGAAGAATGTCCTCTCTTACAGAGGCATGTATCAATGCTCTGCAGACTGAACACACATGGTTAAAATGTGCTGTATAATTTATTAACAAAAAGGCAAAGTCTCATGTGTGGCAACTTTTTCCATGGATAGTTCAGCAAGGACAGAAGTATAGTGACAGAGCCTGATCAGCACCACGGACAGCGGCCGGGGCAATCCTGTTATCATTAATATCTTTAACATTGTAGTGGTAAACTGCTGTTTACTCCTATTTAGTATGGTTACAGCTGAATCACTCAGTATGTAATAGATGAATGTAATTGTGTTCAGGGGGCACCTGGACAGTTTTATAAAATCTGCTTGGTTTCTCACTCAGTTATTCGCTGGGTAAATATGAGACACCAACTGCCCTTGCAGATTGTGTAGTGTGTGTGTGTGTGTGTGTGTGTGTGTGTGTGTGTGTGTGTGTGTTTTCTATCTATGTTCCATGTGTGTCCTGTGCTGTGAAAGGAAAGTGATAAGACACCTGTACTCTGGGTGCAGTACATATTATAACAGGGAAGGACACCGGTATCAGTTTCTGGACAGGCCACGGCTGTGTAAAGGCATAGCATGTTTCTGACTGATGTGTGAGTGGGTGTGCATAAGAGGGACACTGAAAGAGACACAGAGGAAAAGAGATGGAAAAAGCAGCGCTGAATTTCAGTGTGTGTGTGTGTGTGTGTGTGTGTGTGTGTGTGTGTGTGTGTGTGTGTGTGTGTGTGTGTGGCGTGTGTTAGTGTGATACCACAGCAACTGATGATCCATGTATGAGAGTGCAGGTCGTCTGTGGGGTTGGCTGGTTGATATGTACATGACATACAGCATATGAACAATGTAGAGAGAAAAATGTAATTTTTAAACAAATAAATGTATTTGTTAAATGTATGATTAAACACACTAATGTTGATGCTTTCTTAGTACACATTCAATATTTTTCTTTTCTCAGGAACAGTTCTACTTAGTCAAACGTCAGTGTTGCTCACTTACGGCTCCCTACACAAATATCTCCCCCTAATGGCCTTCAATTGAATGGACTTCCACTTTGTGTTTAAAAAGATTTCACACACATGTTACTATAAAACAGATTTTTATTAAATGTTCTTTCTCATTTGTTTTTCTTACAGATATCATGACACTGGAATGCTGATGTTTCAAGAGCAACCTCCGGCACCCAGACTGCCATAAAGCACAATGTCTCAAAAGCGTCCCAACAGCGGCTTCAGGGCAACCAATCCACAGAATACCCAAAGCCAGAGTTCAAAAATTAAACAATGATGATATAAAATAATAACAGGAGACTGAAATCACTTTCAAATTCTTCTACTACAACAAGGGAAGAAACACAGAAATTAAAGATCCTGGACTCTGGAAAAACAATTCTCCACCATCTGTATTTGCTATTCAAATGGACACGAATCATCCCTTAAAATACCTCCAAATTGTAATTTAGATTCACCAGATTATAAATTATTAATACGTAGGTTGAGTCAAATAACTAACAGAAAAAAAAATTATGATGTCCACACCCCTTTAGCACATGCCCAGAAATCAGGATATTGTAAATATTGTACAGAAAAACAAATAGGGACATTGATAAGAAATAAAATTATTGCAGAATATTGTATATAGCCATAAGAATCATACCTCTAGTGTGTTTATATATCCATGAGTGTCACATGCCCATTACTCCTTATTTCATCTAAGCCCAAAAAGATTTAGGCACAACGATTAACCAACGCTCTCTGTATCTCAATAGGAAACATCAACATCTACGTAGAACTAGACAAGAGGATACTGAATTTAATTGGAAAGACACAATATTTGCAATATAGTGCACTTTTGCTGGAAATGGATGCATATGCCATAGAGTGTATGCTTATTAGGTAACCCTGTATTGTTAGCAAGACAGGTCATTTGCTTCTTTGAACTTTGCTCTTTTAAATAGTTGTGAAATGAAGACTTGAAAACGTTATAAAAAGCTACTGAGACAAACAGAGAAAAGAACAAACTTTAAGAGATCCCTGACATCCTCCCAAATCTTCTCCCGTCCCACACCTCCCATTGTAAACTACCACAGCAGAGCTGAACACAACTTTAATTTATTCAGTAGTGTATATGAAACTCTCTCCTGTACTGTTTATGTAGTGTGTTTTAGCTCCCGTAGACTTCCGTGGTTTGGCAGCTCTCTTGTATTGTGCAGTACAGTTAACTTTTATTCAGTTCATACCTAACTGGACATGACAGTGACCCACCATCCTTCCTGTTTGGCTAGTCCACCTCCTCCACCTCCTCGTCGGTCCATCAGAGGGCCTGTATGCCTGCTGACCTCTCTGCAACCAGGCGCTCGCTCAGCTCCCACAGGCTGGAAGCGCTGCTCTGGTCCTGGGCCTGGATGGACGGCAGGCAGCGGAAGCAGTTGTTGAAGTACATGCCGCCTAACCCTTCCAGCTCCGGCGCTACGGCACAGTACACCGTAGTGGCTGCCCCTTGTTGCTGTGGACAGAGAAACACAAAGAAAGAGATAGGAGTTCAGCAGGCGACTCATGAGACTGAGACAATGAGGCAGCGTCAGCCTTCGGGAGAAGACAAAATACAGAGAACCCATTTACTGACTTAGACATTAGGACGTGCCCTGTCCAGAAAAAGAACAGTGGACACCGACTACATCGATACGTCCTCTGTCAGACACATACATCTACACACACACTAACACAGAAATAGAGACAGCAGGACAGAGTGTCAACAGGAAGAAGAAGAAAAAAGGACTCTACAAGCCGTCTCTCCCCTCTTCCTGCAGCCCATGATGAATGGGTCATATTACCATGGGAACAGCATAACCCCATCACTGTACATATATTTATATACATATATTTATTTATTTATTTCAATACCCTGTGTGTACAGGACCTCTGGCTATATGGGACCATAAGAATGCTACACATGTATAGACTCACAGTGGCGAATGTGAGAACATGAAAATTACACCAGCTCCTGTCTGGAGGAAACCACAGCTTTTATGTATAGTGTTAAAGAACAGGTTTTATGCCATGGTTATGAATATGTATATTTTCACATGATGTGTATATGGGTTCAGCCAGGCTTTTAAAGTTGAGAAAAAGTATTGGGAATGATGCAAATACAATTCTGTACCTAGGTGTTTAAATCAGAAGTTGGAATAGATAAGTGATATTTTCGCAGACAACACACACACACACACACACACACACACACACACACACACACACACACACACACACACACACACACACACACACGGCTTTCCCTCGGGCTCTTTCTCAGTAAGTCCTCTCTCATTTTTTTAAGGCAGGTTTAAATCTGAATATCACTCAAGTCTCAACCCATAAATTGACTCTGTTTCATGTTGTCTCAAGGCGAGATGCACTGTAAAAGAAAAACAGTATTTAGACGCAACCTGCTAAGTTCTCTAATACACCCTGTCCCATCAGTCAGTAATTAGTAGGGATATTCTTGGAGGAGGGAGATTTCTATGACATTTGAAAATGAAAGTTGAAACTGCAGCAGAATAAACACGTCAGAGAGAATTACACACATAAGCCAACTGCTCAAAGAGGAATCTTTCATGTTGCCGCTCTGGCTAAAAGCTGCTGTGACAGCTTCCCTGCAAACTCTGGGGCTGGAGACAACTTCTATACGACCACATGAAATGGCTTGCCTCTTTATCTCCCAATGAGAGGCAGCCAGAATGAGATGTGGGGCAGAGAGAGTGAGAGGGAACACTGATATGGAGGCTGAGGACTAATGTTTAGCACAGAGCACTGGCACACACTGAGACAACCCCATATGCGCAGTAGTCAAACATGGGCAAGACACACAAACATACAAACATGCATGATGGAGCCACATTACATGCCAACTGTTTGAACAGTTTCCTAAAGCAGCTGTGAGACAAACACACATGAAGTGGAAAGATCCATCAAGGTCTAAAGCATTTATACTTTCACATGCAAGTAGAAAAATGTGCACATAAATACAAATACAATGAACAAACTACACACACCAACCAGATTCCAAGAATTCTTTTTTTCTCATCAACACACACCAAACCACAGACACACACACTCACACACAACCCCCTCTCAGCTCTTTGTAAACTTCCGCCAGGAGGAGCCCTGGTGTGTAACGTTGCAGCAGTAGATTGAGTGTGTTTGAAGTGCAGTGTGATGAGAGAGCTGGTAAACAGCAGATGAAAAGGCAGCATCTCCCTGTGTGCCGCTGTCTGTCTCACCTGCCAGTGGGGCGATAACTTCATCCACATCACATGTCGCCATATCAAACAAATGCCAAGCAGTGTCTCTGAGTTGCAGGTTCACACACGCTCAGTTTAACTCATCTCGCTCGCTTAGGGCATCTGATTTAGCTCGTCTGAGAGCTAAATGCTTTTTAAACTCCACTGAAGATTTCAGCGCTGCATGCTCTGACTCGCTGACGCTCCCTTGAACTTGGCTGACTTTCAAAGCAGTTTGTTTGTGTCCAGTTACCAAACACTGGTCCTGCTGCTAGTTAAAATATTGATAAAAATTACTTTAACTTTCATAATCCATATTTATGTGGCAGACTTCATAATCATGTCTTCCGTATTATTTTTTTTCAAAAGTGCAAAGTCCATTTCTGTCCTAGAAAAAAGCTGGGAGTCCAGCAATGTGCTATCTTTTTGGTGTTTAGCTCATCCCCCTCACCACTTGACCCTGTAACCTCTGCAGAAGATAAGGCTGATGAGATTAGGCATTAACATGCTCAACCACCCACCACAGCCATCTATCATTGTGTGTGTGTGTGTGTGTGTGTGTGTGTGTGTGTGTGTGTGTGTGTGTGTGTGTGTGTGTGTGTGTGTGTGTGTGTGTGTGTGTTTGCAGATAGGAGGCAAGGGGTGTGCGAGGTAGTGAGAAAGAGAACAAGAGGGTGTATGCAGCAACAACCTCGATACATTACGCAATTACACATACACACATACAGTATTCATATGTGCATGCCTGAACACGAGCATGCACTTGCACACGAGCACGAACAGATACGCAAATAAACATTTGGGACAATCTACACGAATAGGGTATATCACTGAACCAGAGTGCATCATACACATCTGTGGTGTACCAGCCATTTCTAACCCATGTGAAACTGTAGATTATGCCTGTAAATTTAGCTGTCTAAAAACTGATGGATTTTGCTGTGTGTCTTTCTATCTTCTGCAACTAAATGTGAATCGTTTCCTTGTGTACAGTAGTAACATCTGTGGTGTTTTAGAGTTGTTCTCTACTACCCAAAGCTGTAAAATTGGACTTGACTGACAGGTTGACTTGACAGGAGACTTCTGACTGGATAACACAATAATAATAATAATAATAATAATAATAATAATAATAATAATAATATGCAGCAATTTGCCATGTTGCAGGTTATTGCAAAGGTTTTGTGTGCATTTACATTACTTAATCATTGTGATTAAATTCATGATTGTCGGGTTGCCCTGCCTATTGCTGTGCAAATGGCCTATTCAGAAAGTCAGTAATGTGGATCGCTCCACCTACATACATTTATAGATATTTCTTATTATTCTTTAAAATGTCTAATAATTTCAGTGATGAGCCTTTGTGTCAGCAATGTAAAACATTATTTTAAAGGGTTTTGACTAGTGCCATGTCATTAATTAGCACAGTCAACATTCAGAGACCTTACTTGAGACTTGACCAGGACTTTTTTTTTTTTTTAACTTGATACAATTACTTGAGACTTCGCTTAAACATTCCCCAAAAGAAAAACAGCTCTGCTATTACCACACTGATTTGGGGAGGGGAGAAGATGGGACAGATAAAGTGCACAAAAACAACCATAAATCTAAAATGTTAAAAAAAAAATAAAGATTACTGCACCACAGCAATATGACAAACCAAAGGAGCAGGACAGTTTTTCTGTGTATATCTGCTTTTGAGGGTAACAAAAACACACCCAAATGCTGAGAAAATAACTTACAAAAGACCCTGCAATAAGCTGACTGTGGAAATACAGCAATGGGTCTGCACTTAGCCTGGTATCCACTACTACGGCTAACTGCTCTGGGATCAGATCCAAGTCTTCCATCTCAGTATCGACTAAATACCCATGGACCTCATGGACTTGCAATAGAAATGTCCTTGTATAGTGTTACGCAATAATCAGTTGCTGAAAACTCCAAATTGAGCGTATTCATAAGCAAAAAGCGTATGTGGTGGAGATGTGATGTTGTTGAATTAACAGTAATGTTACTTTGCTGTGTTCTGTTCTGTGTCTTCATCATCCAAGTTGTACTCAGCCAGATGAGCTTTCTCTGACCCTATGCATGTGACCCTTCACCCCCACATCTGTAGTTATGACATCGACCTCTCCCTCTGACCTGGATGTAAATAAACCCAGTACTGTAGAGCAGTCTGTTTTTGGCCCATCCCTGTACATACAAACCTGTAAATACAAACAGCTATGCATGCTGAAAACCTAGCAATTCTTTCAGGTACTTTTATAATCCCCAAATTCTCATATGGCATGTGCTGGAAAAATAAGAATACCTTAAAAAAAGTAGAAAAAAAGAAAAGATTAAAAAAAAAGTTTAAAATAAATGAGTTGATGATATTGTCAGGCAATATCTCTCTCGGACAGTGTGTGTAGAGTCTTCCTGTTTTCTTACTCCTGTGGGTGGTTCTCTTCCTTTGCCTGTATTCTGTGTTTCTCCTCACCATCTGTGGTAGTTGTTGTCAGTTGGCATTTGTACAGCAGCGAGGGTTGAGGCAGAGCAGAAAAGAGAGGGGGACGTTCATCAGCTGACCTCTGTGATTGCACTCCAATTCAGCAGCAGCAGTGCTATATGCTGGCAAAGCTATATATGCCTGGGACACAATTTGAAAACTTCAGTTCCTGGCATGAACCATGGATCATTACAGCATATGCCCATGTTTGTCATACGAAGGCCCTCTGGATTTACAGCAAGTCAAGAAAACAGTTTTGGTTGGAATCAAAATTAGATTTTTTATTTATAGTTTTTGTAGCCTTCTTGAAGTTTGTTAAGCTGTCAATCACAGACAAGCAACATTCGTTGATTTGAAGTACCCACTGTGTAGTTCCATAAGATAAAAAAGTGCTGATGAATTCTTGCAAATGCTATTTTACCTGGTTTTAGAGAAAGACACATTTTTTGAAAACAGTAAACTACAGATTTCTTTTCTCATCTGTAAGTGGTAAAATACCTGAATTCTCAAGGTACTTGATGAATAAAACGCATAGAATCCAATGTAATAAGGCTACAGCATGCATTTGGAAATTATTTCCTGGCTTGTAGCCCCAGTAAAGGGATCAGAAGGAGTGCAGTGTTTGCCTCAGCCCTCTGCCCAGCCTCGTGGACTAGCTATCCTGAAAGTGGGATTCCAAAGGTATTGCGATTCTGTTTCAGAAATGGTTTTTTTCAGCCTGTGATGTTTCAAATAGATGGAGGTGTCTGATTTTTAATCTGTGCTAAAGATATTTTACATTTAATAAATAACCATTGAAATCAAAAACGTCCTCTGTGTACGTGTGCAGTTTATGTGTGTGTGTGTGTGTGTGTGTGTGTGTGTGTGTGTGTGTGTGTACAGCTATCTTTGCCCTCAGCTGTGGTAACCTCTGCGAGCTGACTACTCAGCTGAGTGTGGCTGGCCCAGCTGTAGAGGGAATCCTGGGTAACGCGGTCCCCTCAGATAAACAAGTGGCCCCTCTATTTAGCTTGACCATTCAACCAAGAGGGGAGGAGATTAGCACCTCAAACACCTCAGCGCACACTTCAGATAGTTCCCTGACACTCACCCCTCTGTCACCCTGACTGAGGTAAGCCAAAGGTCACAGTAGATGTAAGCAAGTAAAGGTGCTGTGGATTTTTCCAGTTCTAGCATGATAAAATAATCCCCAAGCACTCTACAAATGGTTAATGTTTAGATCCTTTGAGTATGACCAGCTCTCCTCATCATGGGTCTCCCCAGTGATTAGTCTACCCCTGGTCATCTGTATATACTAAACTCTATTTCATACCCTCCATTAGCCCATAGGCGGATGGCTAATACTCACCTATTGGCAGTGTGCTCCCCTGAGGGGCATTAAGGACAGGATGGAAGGGCCAGCCTCCCCCCTCCCTCCTTCTCTTTCTATTTATTCATCATGCCTGCACAATCTCTCGCAGTCCGTCAGCCTTGCCCCCTGCTCCTTCCTCAGCCCCGTTCTTTTCCATCAACCCTCTTCAGATCCCTTTTTCCCTGCAGCCCCATCCCCCTCCGGCCTCATAATTTACAGGACTAGGCATACAGTAGCTGAGATCTCATGGGTAAACGGTCATAGTAGGACCTCTTGAAGGTAAATGGATCTCTTTCCCTGGAGTCCCAGATCACAGATGAGCCCTGTTGACATTCTTTCTTTCTATATAATCGAGCAGAGGGATGTAGTAGAAGATGAGAAGCCAGAGAGAGAAAGGAGCAGAGGAATAAACTATGTAGGAGTGACAGGGACACAACACAAAGCACAGCAGGAAACCCCCCCCCTGCACTATTTCTCTCTCTTTTTCTCTGCGGCCCTCCCTTTCCCCCTTTTCGTGCCAGATAAGATCAACAGAGTGTCAGTCATCAACAGCCTCCTGTCACACTGTGATTGTTCATCTGTTTTGTGTGTGTGTGTGTGTGTGTGTGTGTGTGTGTGTGTGTGTGTGTGTGTGTGTGTGTGTGTGTGTGTGTGTGTGTGTGTGTAAATGTGCAGTCCAATGCGACATCGCTGCATACATTTAATGCCCGCATGTTCGAGGGAACAATAGAAAAGGAAGTGAGGAACGAGGTGGAGGGAATGCAAAGGACAAGAGGTAGAGGAGGAGGGGAGGCATAAAGATGAGAGGAGGGACAAGGAGAACAGAGAAGGAAACAAAGGAGAGGAGGAGGTGAGGGAGCTAGGACACAAGGCATCCATGGGGAAAACGACAAGGAGTCAGAAGGACTTGCGCAATGACTGTGAAACTATCTCATTTTTATCTTGCGAGAGGACTTCCGAAGTGATCCGCACAACCTAATTATTTTCCCCTAATAAAAGCAACATATGCTAAGACAATAAAAGGCCTTATTGGACACCTATTCATTAAAGAGGAGCAGTAAAAGAGCAGGACTCTGGCACAAGGATTAGCTTTTAAAAGGGCTTTTCTCTGGCTGGAAATGGCCTTAGTCTTCCATCAGCACGCCCATATGGGTGCATAGCCCACCATAAAAGATCTGAATTATACATGAAGAGGCCTGGCTGCTTTATTGGCTGTGATCTGCTTTTTCACTCTCACCTGATTGCGTCAGTGCACGACACCTCAAAGTTTGGATCTCATCTGCAGTGTATGAACACAAGGCGTGCAGTTTTGAACGAAGAAATGTTCAAATGTTAAGTACATATTGGTAATGACAACCATTCAGCAGCAGTAAGATAACCCATAATTCACAAAAGTTGGTCAAGTTAGTAACACCTGGTTGAAATAACGCATGCTGGTGACTCAAGTCTGACAGTTTGACACGGTGAAGTCATTATTCCATATGGTCAATGCACTGTAAGTGTCAGTATGTTTCTATTATGAGCAGAGCAATGCTGTCTGTGTGTCGGTATGTGAGTGTGTGATGAGCTGGTGTAATAGGGCCACACACAGGTGTGTGTATGCTCACCTCCTCACTGATGCACCAGCTAATTGGTCTCCTGCGGCAACCTGACATATTCACACACTCACGATCTCTCACACACATTTTCAGGTGTGCACATACAAAAACACCCACACACACACACACACACACACACACACACACACACACACACAATGTAGTGTGCAATAGTTATATCCACATGTATACAGATTGTGTAAATATGCACACATGTGCAAACACAACCATGCATGCGGCCACATGCACAGGCGGCCCGCAGAGTGTATTTCCAAATGAACTCATTATCACAGTGCTGACTCCGAGTGAAGAATGACACCCTAACAGACTGCTCATACTGTACACACACCTACTGTAAAGTACTGTAAAAGAAAAGAAAAACCAATAACCAGAAAGCCATACTGTAAAACACAAGCTGTAAAAAGAAAATGTAGCCAAGAGCCAAACATCTCTAAGTTGCCTCCAAAAAGTGTTATTTCTCCCACAAAGAAAAAAGGCAGGAGCCCCCTAACATAAATCACGCAAACATGATCTGGCTTTTTGTTATGTTAAATACCGACGGTGATAGCAGCCGTCAAAATGTAACATTACAACTGGGAAGGAAGCCCTATTGTTCAACAGAGATACATTTTAAAGCTACCACACAAAGCAGAAAGGGAAATGTATTTTTAGTCAAATGACTGACATGGTTGGAAAGAAAACTGTGAATGATAAGTTGTCTAGTCCCATTGAATGCACACAAAGTAGCTTCAGGTGCAAATAAAAATGTCTGTCTTCATTTCCTCTGTCTAAGAGCATAATTAAATGATGTCCTTTTTAATCCTCAATATTCTGTTTCTGTTTGCTTTCAAGCTCATCCTAACCCTATCTTAAGTTCATCTTTCTTTTTGGCTGTAGTAGGAAATAAAAAAAGTCTCTTCACATTGTCTATCCTGCTCATAACCCCCCACCCCCCCCACCCCTTTCCTCGTGGTGGAGGTCGAGAGAGGGATGTTCTGTTTTAAATAAGAAGGCAGCACTGGCCCATTAAACTCTGATAGTAATGATATTAATTTGGCAGGAACGTGTCATTTTCACAGGAGAGCAACTAGCTGAACTGTCATTACGCACACACTTTACACACACACACAGGCAAAGCATTCTGTCTCACTCACACTGTCTCTTGCACACACTCGCACACAAAAGCATGCTCTCCCTCCCTTTCTCTCCCTCCCTCTCTCACACACACACACACACACACACACACAGCAGGAACATGTCACAGGAGAGCAGCTAGCAGTAACATTATGAGAGAGTCGGAGAGATCTGCTAATGGGATAGATTAGTGTGCCCTTGGTCACAACGGCTACAATGGAGTGACTGGAGCTGTGACTTATATCCATGTTCCCCCTGTTCACCCCTTTTTTACTCTTCTCTATAGCACTTTCTCCTGCTTCTCTTCCTCTGACCCCTTCTTCCTCTCTCCCTTCTGATACTCCAGTTTCACATTGTATTTTGTCTCTTGCTTTAGCCTCTATGGGGCAGACTTGTCATCACTAGGTTGTGGATGGGTTCTGGAAACTTCTTTAGAACAGAACACGAGCAAAGATCAGGGGAAGGATGACAGAACTGTTTGTGTTGCAGCAAGAATGCAAGGCAGTGACACATTATCATAATTGTTTAGTTTTTTTTCCATTTATGGATCTTTGTTAATAGAGCCTAATGAGCACAGAGGACCTTACTAATCAATACATGAATAAAAGTGATGGCAATCACAAAGTGTTAGTTGCATGCTGAATGAAAAAGCTGTCACAATCAACTACACTAAAATGTTTTCATTTACTCATGTCTTTTTATTGTTTGTAGCATTTCATTTTAATAAATTACAGATTATTATGCAAACTTTTTTTGCATCTACTGTAGAAGTTTGGGTTTGGTCATGTCGCCAGCTTGATATTTAAATTGGAATGGCTCAAACTCAAAGTGAATACATGTAAACGGTTGGGTGTGTTTATTAGCAACTGAGAAAACCTGAGAATGAGAGGAAATGGCACAGAGGGGAGATAGCGAGATTGAAAGAACACCTCTTCTAGAGGAAAAGGGTGTAAGATTAAGAAAACTTTGCATTAAGAAAAGCAGGTGTAAAGTTACTCTTTGGGCAAAAAACCCAAAGGACTGCCGAGCAAGCCTCTGAGCATTGACCTTTGTTATAATTAATGGAGACTGTTGTTATCGCTACCAAAGAACAGTCAAGGTAGGTCACTTTACCTTTTCTTTATCGTAGTTGCCACCCTGCATGAGAGTATTGCCTCAGTGATGGCTTCAATGGGGAGTTTTAGTGTCAATAAGCAAAAAGAGACCACTACAGTGAAAATGTACAGTATGCACATGCATAGAATTGTTTTTTCTCTGTGTGCTTACCATTGAAACACATAAAACATTAGAAAGACACAAGCAAATATGTATTGTTTTTCTGTGAATTTGCCGTAATCGCTGTATTTGAGTCACTGCTCGCTTATCAGGCTATGACACTAATAAGATCAGTCCAGTCTGCTAAATATACTTACACACACTGTCTCTCTGGCACACAAACACACATGCAGGTCACATATGCATGCCTACATACATTCACACTCACATTGAGCCTCAAAGCAGAAAAAACACTACGGAGGGATGTGCCACTGCACAGTGCAGTATAAGAACAAACTGAATGTATTTACCTATTTTTATTGGTATGCTGATCCATGTGTATGTGTGTGTGTGTCCCAATATGCTCCTGTAAGTATGTGTGAGTGTGTGTGTGTGTGTGTGTGTGTGTGTGTGTGTGTGTCCACGCTGACCCCATCTCGGCACTCCTGACCGGTTGAATGCGGGCTGCATAAATTAGTGCTGATGCTCTGCTATGTAATTATGCTGCTGTCAGGACGGCCCCTCTACTCAAATTCATTTTAATAAAGTTGGTCTCCAAGGTTACCGACCGGGGGTCACCTTCTGTGTCAGCCCCTATGGATCGCGCCCACTGAACATTCTGAAAGTCTGCGGTCGGACTACGGTAACACCTTAACACGACAGCTTGAACCCCCCACATCACAAACACACACACAAACCTCCCACTGACTTACTCAGGATGGAGAGAGGCAGGTGGCAGAAAGGAGCAGGGAGGAAACAAGAGTGGTAGAAATGAAGAGGTGGTACACAGAGAGAGAAAACTGTTCAAATGGAAAGGTAGAATTGAAAAGGTGGGGAGAGGGGTAGGGGGAGAGGGTGAGGAGAGAGAGGTGGGACAATGAAGGAAGAAATAAAAATGAGACTAAAAGAGTAAAAAGAGAGGAGAGGAACAAGGGTAGAGGGACAAGGAGAGGGCGACGGAGTGTCTCTCTTGGGCAGATGGCGGGGTGTATTCTCATTTGTCCTGCTACAGTGTGTGTGTGCTAACACTAACCTCCAGGGCAGAGCTCCAGCACAGAACACGCTCTCAATTAGCCAATAACACAGACCTGCACACACAGCTGGGAGAGGGAAAAGGCATTGCTCTGTCTCGACACAACAAATAGTTAACCATACAGGGACAGTGGACATCGCAACACTATCAGCTGAATTAAGTCCCATGAATTAATTGTGGATCCATTTCTAATTATTTCCAAATACCATCAGATTACTGGTTGTTAAGTGTTACGTGTTTATGCTTAATGACAGTAGAGGTTATGTAGAATATACCAGTCATGCTCTAAGAAGTGATTGAAACAAATATGCCTTTTGCCAAAATGTTTGCATGAAGAAATCTAAATTGAACCTTAAGAATTTTAATATTATTAAATTGACATATTAGCCTATCATTTCTGGTGCAGTGTTATGCTAGTAAATAAAAGAAAATGGCTAGGAATAATGGCATACAAATGTTTTTCTCTGGTTTTAATATGAATCCTAAAATCGTAAAAAGGTAACTGAGCTATCATGCTGACATTAAGTCATCATCTGCCTGTCTGACTGAACTTTTAGGCTACCACCCATGTCTGTATGCTGTCAATGAAATCTTAATGTGCGACCGACTAGATTCGCACAAATGCTGTCCCTGCACTCTCTTTGGTCTGCTATCATTCAGTGTGTGAGAGTGTTTAGCCCAGCCGTGTGGGCCGGGGTGACTTTGAGTGCCTGTGTAATAGTTACAGCAGCACGCTTTGTTAGCTGCAGGTAATTTATGGTTGAACTGGCCTGATAGTCTGATACGATCGACTGCCCCGACCATCTTTACCAGCCGGCCCCAAAGACAGAGAAAGACTCTATCTGAGGAGGGGAGGTAAGAAAGAAACACAGAGGAAGAGATGTAGATAGCAGGCTGCAGGGCGTCTTAAACCGCTGCTACAGGAGGGCAGATCTGGATTTAGACTATAAGATGCAGGGAAATAATAAAGCAAAAATGAGTGTGACAAAAGCGCACCGAGAAATGAGTAATGCAGGTGAAAGGAGGGTGAGAGAAATGAAAGAGTTGCAGAGCAGTTAAGTTCTCAGCATCTCTCTTGAGGTGTGCTGAGAATTAGATTGCATTAAAGACTGACAGTCCATTCATCTGAACCATACCAAGAAGGAACATTTAGTTAATTGAATGATTAATAAATTCAGCTCAGTCATACTATTTCACTCTGGTGTTGGCTTTGGATAAAAATGTCTGCCAAATGGAAGACGTCATATATCACTTGTTTGAAACCCTTTGCCTAAGACTCGTGCTGAGCATCAATATAACTTCAACTAGTCCAGCTGTGTATACAAAGTAAGATACAGCAGCAGCAACAGCAGCAGCATATTGAGATGTTTAACCTTGTGCTCTGGCGGCCTGTCTGTCTACCTCTCATTTCATCAGAAGATTGTGTTTCGGCATGTGAAGTTTTTTGTTGCTGGCTCATCATTACCTCTGTCTGTGAGACCTTCAGCTTAAACTAAAGTGCAACTGGAGAGCCAACAAACAGCTGTCTTTCTAATATGAACAGGCACACGAGCCTCCACGCCCACTTTGCTAACCCTTCCATACATTAATAAAAACAGGCACAGACCCTTGTTCTACATATACCTTGCCTTCGACCTCCCCTAATCCAGTTAGGCAGAAACATCCTCACCCTTCTCTTCCCTCCCTCGTACCTCTTTCACCAAGATTGGCCACTCTAATCCGGTCTGTCAGGCCAACGGGGTCCGTGACTGCTGTCCTCCTTTCATCTCCCATCTTCAAACAGAATGAGCATACTTTCATAACGCTGGGTGAGTGACAGGTAGGGGAGTCAGGTGGAGACAGGCCTGTGATATGGACAGTCACTTTGTCCTGTTTAAATACACTAATGGAGGATAAGAGGCCTGTCACAGGGACAGATGGAGATGGGACGGGACAGGAGACACAGACACTCATCTTTACTTATGGACGATTTGTAAATGCAGAGACGGGGATGTGTATTACACCAGATAGCAAAAGGATGTTGGAGAGCGCAAGCACCTCCAGTCTCTTTCAATTTCAAGAGACTGATATGAAGCTCTTTCTTCTCGGTGCATAATGATGTGAGGTACAAACCAAATTCAAGCATTTCTGTGCCTTTAGAAAACACAACAGCTTTTTAGTTAGCCACAGAACAACTGACTGATGTTTGCAAACACAAGAGTCCAAGAACAGTGTTTCTCCTATTCCTAGGTGGACCACTCCAATTTCAGTGTTACATTAACACACAAATCACCGGTGAACACACACACACACACACACACACACACACACACACACACACACACACACACACACACACACACACACACACACACACACACACACACACACACACACACACACACACACACACACACACACACTGAATCACGGCTTACACACCCAGTAGGCAGCTTTTTGGATAGATGGCACCTGCATACAGGAGGAGGGGGGCACACAAATGGGATTGGAGAGTGGAAGGGGGTGCGTGGTGGTGGTGGGGTGGGGGTGAGTCCATAAATAGGATTGTGTAGGAAGCAGGGCGAGCTAAATAGGATTGTAATGTACAGGAAATGATGTATAAATAGGATATGAGAGTCAGAGCTGTGTTCTCACTAGTTTCACATCCCTGTGGTATAGGAGTTCTCTAGAACTGGCTTGCATTGTGCGTGTGTGTGTGTGTGTGTGTGTGTGTGTGTGTGTGTGTGTGTGTGTGTGTGTGTGTGTGTGTGTGTGTGTGTGTGTGTGTGTGTGTGAGAGTAAAGGCCATTAATGTAGAGGCTAATCTTGAGGCACCTGTCTCCTCAGGCAGAGTGTGACCTCCACTAGCCAGGTTCACCCATGTTTGCCCTCCCATCCCATTCCTCATCTCCTCCCCGCTCAATCCTCACATCCTATTCATTTTTTCATTTCTTCTAACTTTGATTTTCGTATTTTATAAATGAGATCTGTGTTTCCTTTGTTTCTCTAACTCACTGCTTGACCTCTTTGAACAGGTAAACTGTCACTCTTACTGCGTGCACACTGCTCCCCCTGCAAGAGAGGGCGGCGGTCAAAACTCGGTCTCCCTCTCTCTCTGTCTATCTACTTTTGGGGTCAGTGGGCTTTGGGAGCTGTCAGCTCAGTGCTGGTGACTACTGGCTGACGGACTAAGGTCAAAAGTCAGGGGTCAGGATTTAGAGGGCAGGATGTGACCCTAAAGACAAACAGCATGGAGAGAGGGTCATACCCCCGAAAGAGCCTGTCATTCTCCGCACAGGGGGTAATGTAGTGTGAGCATACATACAGTGTGCGCATGACAGTGTTTGGATATCTCTCATATTTACACGTCGATGCCCTGTCTCTTTTGCAAATACTCACACCTGACCTCAACGTACAGTGTATGCGTATTTGTGTGTGTGTGTGTGTGTGTGTGTGTGTGTGTGTGTGTCTGTGTGTGTGTGATGTGTGTTTGCGTGTGGCATGGCATACCATGTGATGTGATGTGTGAGATGTGTCATGTTAGCATGGCATGCATCTATTAGCCTGTTTATGGTTCCTTGTCAGAGCAGTTTCTCTCCTCCACTCATGATTACATTACAAACCCGTTTACATAGCCAAGGTCACAATGGACCGCTGTGAAAACATCATCTTCTCTATAAGCCAAGGCAACAATGCATACGAAACTGACAAAGAGACAGGCAGTTAGTCACACGCACTGAGCAATATATACATACTCCCATACAGTCATATCATCATATTTTAAATGCCAAGGTAACGGTGTGTGTATGTTTGTGTGTGGGGCCCAGGAGAGCACACTGCCTCCTCATACAGGTAATGGATTGTAGGACTGAAAGAGACTGAGGGGAATTAAGATAAACACGCTCTGATAAAACTAACCTGCCTGGCCGCAACGCTGTCTGTTTACAACGAATTAAAACATATCACATATGCTTCATGCACATACAAGTAGGCAAACATGTGCATATAAACACTTATACCTGTGTACGTGCGCACGCACGCACGCACGCACGCACGCACGCACGCACGCACGCACGCACGCACACACACACACACACACACACACACACACACACACACACACACACACACACACAGTTAACACTTAGGATTTTATGATGGATTTATGTACAAAGGCAGGCTTAAACAGTGGAATAAATGTTTGGACAGTGGTGGCTCTTTGAGTAATTGATCTATGAATCACACACAAGAGATCTTGTGAATTATGAAGACAAATAAACTCTCCATATATCAGGCCCCTATTATAAAATGTTAAGCAGATTTAAACAGATAGAAATGTATCTGCTTAGACAAGGACATTTATTTTTTGCTCTAAGGTTTCCTGCATACAGATTATCCAGACTAACCCGCAACAGTTTTATTCTGGGTCGGGAGCCAAGCTCGGGTCAAAGGAAGAATGAAATTAGCCCCAAAATTATTCTGGATTAATTGCAGGTGAAAGAGGCCTCACTGAACAAAATTAATGTTATATAAAGTTACTGTCTACTGTAGGTGTTAAGAGCTGAAATTCCTGCAGCCTCTTACATAAAATAGATTTACGTAAGTTAAGTAGTAGTATTTTAGACAACTTAATGCAGTAATGTGGAAAATTATTCTTTTATCCAACAATGTAGTCTGGAATCTAAATTGTGGGTAACATGAAGTTTAAAAAATGAAAAGTAGGTCCCAACAGAAAACAATAATACCCACTGGCCACCTAGAGTTGTGGCCAAAAGTTGGTACAGTATAGTCCCACACTCCCCAGCGCAAATACACTTCATACGTGCACACACTCTTTTCCAAGTTCATGCACCACTGATCTAAGTACATAATGAAGTGTGACATATCAAGCAAAGGCGCTAATGGGGTGTGAAGTCATTAGTGAACTCTCGCTCTCTCTCTCTCTCACACACACACACACACACACACATTCTTCCAGTCTTTACTGAAGGTATGATTGTGATAAGCCCTTTAGGCGATCCTGACTCCAGGGTAATATTAGTGAGCTATGTTTTACAGTATAGCCTCTCAAAAAAAGATTTCCACAGCTTAAACATATCATACATGGGTAGTGTTGATGCAAGCTTTATCGTGTGCACAAATTAAAGCGAATGTGTGGGAAATTAGAGTTGACACAGTTACAGGGTTTCCTACCTTTACTGGTGCTCAGGCACCTGACACTCCCAGACTTCTAACAAATGTACTTGTGTGTTATCCTGACATAACTGACATAATGTTGTCTGACATGCTCCACATTTACAGCTGGCATGGAATGGAATGAGAGAGGGTGTGTGTGTGTGTGTGTGTGTGTGTGTGTGTGTGTGTGTGTGTGTGTGTGTGTGTGTGTGTGTGTGTGTGTGAGAGAGAGAGAGAGAGAGAGAGAGAGAGAGAGAGAGAGAGAGAGAGAGAGAGAGAGAGAGGGGGGAGACTAAAAGCTTGTCAGTCCCTCTTAATTATTCTAATTGCTTAGCTCAAGCTTCATGCCAAGGCTTAGGCATTCCCCTGGCTCAACAACACAAGCCCCCCTATCACACACACACACACACACACACACACACACACACACACACACACGATTCAGCTACTGCATTGCCTTGAAACCTCTCCTCGCTCCTTGTTTCGTCTGCTCCCCTCATCTCCATACAGAACTCCCCCATCTCCCTCTTTTCCTCAGCTCCCTCTATCAGCATCCCTCCATCCTCAGAGCGCCCTCTTATTTCTCCACTCCTCCTCCTCTCCTCCCATCACAACAGACCCTTCTGCTTCCTCTCCCCAGCCACTCCTCTCCTCCACCCCTCCGTTCCTCCGAACTGGATTAAAAGTACTTTTCATTACCCGTGCGGGAGATATGGCACTTAAAAATCACCCCATTATCATTTTTCACCCAGCAAACAGCACACACTCTCACAGAGACATAATTACCACACCCTGTCATACCAGGGAGATGGAGGCTGCTGATTTCCAGCCAGGCCGTGTGTGTCACTCTGTGTGTAAGTGTGTGTTTGTGTGTGTGTGTGTGTGTGTGTGTGTGTGTGTGTGTGTGTGTGTGTGTGTGTGTGTGTGTGTGTGTGTGTGTGTGTGTGTGTGTGTGTAAGAAACTGCTGCCTGTCCGCCTGCCTGCCTGCTTCTCTTATTGATATTAAAAGCGCTGCATAAACGAGTGTTTAAAATGGCTGTCAGAGGGGGAGAGAGAGAAGATTCACTCCAATCACAAACTGCAGCACACATCACTGGATCTCTTTCCCGGTTTGGCACATGGTAATGGCCTGGAATAACAGAATACTGCCGGATGATTCCCATTCCCACATTCCAAGTTGTGCGATGCTGCAGAGAGGCAGTTGAAATGGCAGGGGATGAGTGATAGAGCTCGCTTTAACCAGTCAACACTTAACACATAATGAATTGGGAGTCATTTGATGAATTGGATTTATGGCAACGCTTGTTCTTAATGGCTGAAGTGCTTCAAATTGTGAGGCTGTGGAGGAAAGAGGGACCCGACTCATTCACACTAATATTAATTTAGGAAGCTGGTCCTCATCTAACGGTTAGACCAGTTCTGCAGGGGCCATGCCTTCACTCACAGCATTCACAAGGGGGTGTTAAGTATATACGTGTTTAAAACACTCCCCGCACCCCTAAGACATTCATCACTGTGACAACACTGCGTGGCGGCCCCCCAATATCACTCCGCAGGGGCCTGCCGTTGGCCTGTCACAGGAATGGGTGTCTATAATTATGCCTGTAGATAAAGCAGGGACAAACGTGGGTCCTGCATGATTAACTGGGTTGCTGTTTGATCACATTTGACTAATTTGTGGCATAAATCTTCAGGCTGGCGCCCCTGCTAGAGACCATTAGCCCTGACACTGACACCCCTGACACACACACACACATTCACATGCTCAATACTCATACATTTAAGAGGAACTGCAAAAAGGAGGGGTGTGCTGGCCTTTTAGTGTTGCTGCGTTGGTGGGGAGAAAATGTGAAAACAAAATACATACACTCGCTAACAGTTTCAGGCAACATCAATTCCAAAACTCTATCTACATGAGGTCAAGGGTGGGGGAGTGGAGGTGTAGGTGGGGCAGCTGGTACACTTAAGCACTATAGAGAGAGAAATGCAGGTGTACCGAATTATAATGTTAAGCAAACATGAGTTCTGAAGTCTAATTATGACACAGGGGAGGGTAGAGAGCGAGAGAGAGATATTCAGTACTGTGGGGTGGAGTGGATGCTGAAGCCAGCAGAACCAGCCTGGTCATTTGTAAACAGGTAACGATGCAGGCCAGGTGTATGAGCATATGTACCAATGAGCAGGGGAGGAAACAGGGGAGAGTCAGAGGAGAGAGGGAAGACGGGGGAAGAGAGTGGGAGGAGTAGAGGGAGGATCTAATTAGGGTGAATTTACAGTGCCCTGTGCCAAACAGCTAAAATGGCCAACTGGGCACAAAGATTTATTACTGGGTTAAATTAGGTTGTCTGGTATGGGTTTGAAAGGCCACCTGCAGCTGTCAGTTGTCACAGTGATTATTAGAACTGCGGAGAAAGACAACAGTGACGCTACACAAACAATAAGTGCAACAGTGCATTGTTACAGATGCAGGCTGGTAAAGAGAAACCAAAATTCTATTGTGTTTAGGACAATATCAATTGGGTCGAGTGAGTGATTAAGAATGATGCTTGAACCCATTTAGCATTAATCAATGAACCTCTGGACAGAAGGTTTCCAGTGCGAGGAGCCTTTGCCTCCATTTGCATCAGTATCCTTGATCAAATCTGCAAAGTAAACAGGTTTAAAACCTGATGGGGGATATTAAACTTGCAGATTGAGCCTGACTCCCCCCTCCCTGAGCTTGTCTGGAGCTCTGGGCTGAGGTTTGGGCCTCTGCATTTGACTCTGGCTGTTGAGTGCAAGGACGTGGCACAGCAAGCCAGCCCTGAGCAGCCATACTTTCATGGTCGGTTTCCATTTAAATATCTGACTGACAGGGAACATGGCGCCATTAAGGCGTCCCGAGGGCCCAGCACGAGAGGAGGAAATGGGCAGATAAAACCCCCCAGGGGAGAGGAGGGGGGGTGAGAGAAGGGCCACGCTGCCCACAAAGCCTTTAACAGTATGGCCTGCTCTTAAAACTGTACAGGCACCACTCCATCCATTCAGTCCTCCATCCCTCCACACCCAAAACAACCTTGTCTCTCTAGAACGAAAGCAGAATTTATCTAGCATGACTTACAGCCCCAACCTGACTTTCTTCCTCTGTTGGCAGTATGAGGTCATATAGCATGTGAGAGTGCACATGAGTGAGTGTCTGTGTGTTCACATAAAATTGTAAAAGAATCCTCCAAGCCCCAACAGTACTGTAACTCTCAAACATTTAATACACAGTACTATACCAAGGGGACAGCTCTGCACAGTTAACATGTTGCACACACACAAAAGCAACAAGAGCTGTTGTTTTCAAGTTGTTTTCTTTCATCAGCCCAGTCATTGTCCAAGACATTGTCTTTCTGTTGAACCCGTTTTGTCTTAGTCTCATCTCAATGTTGATTTTAAATGTTGAAATTCTCTTCTTTTTTTTTCAAACAATGACTATAAAACATGTTTGTCTGTAGGTAAAGTAAAAACATCAAACAATCACTGGCTCCAGCTTTTCAGATGTGAAGATTGCCTGATTATCTCAAAATGTATATCATTGTAAGTTCAATACCATAAAGTTTCGGACGGTCAGAAAAAACATGCAATGAAGATGTGCATTTTTTAACTGTTACCTTTTTAGGTAACAGTTTAGACGACAGTAAAACAATTACTGCTACAAGATTAAGTACTGCTATGAGAGTGGATGTCTTACATTTATTATGTATCGGGGCTCTTTAAGGGGAACAAAGACCAATATCTAAACACTGAACTCCAGTACTAGCATCTATCTACTCCACATCCCTACAATTGTAAATTGTCTCAGTCTTAAAATACAATGCAAGAGGGCTGCGTTGGTGGGGGCGTGTTGTTTCGGGTACCTGTGAGGGGATGATACATGATGCAGGAAGGCCGTTTTGCGTGATAAATCCATGATTCTCGAGGCTTATCAGACACCAAAACACTTAACTATGGTTGATAATACTATAAGATAGGATTTTACAATTCTGGAAAGTTATCACAGCAGCAGTCACTTTATCTTTCATTGCAACTATCCCCAGGTAAACGGTATTAATAGGGCCTTCATGTTACAAAGTAATCTAGCAGAGATGGGCTCTTGCACATATTTGCACATTGTATTGCTTAGCGTAACAGTTTTTTTTCCAGACAACACAGCGCTTTTTGGTCAAAGCCCTCTGAGCTGGCACCCTAATTCGGTATTATTGAAATGAATGAGGAGGCTGCATTTTTTTCACACAGTGCTACTGTCTGTATGAACCCGTTCTAAGTCTTAAGCAGTTTTATTTTGGTTGTATTGGGTCTTGGTCCCATCTGATCAAGTCTTGGCTACAACACTGATGTTAACTATGCTGAGCTCGAGTCAAGAATCTTAACTGTGAATGTTGCCAGGCCTAGAGGTTAAGTAGCTGTCAGAAAGGGTAAAACGCAGCGGCAAATGGCTCTGACACACAGACATAAATGAGCAACCAGCCAGCCACAAGGCCGACCAGCCAGGCAGGACAGTGGCACCATGAAGACACTTAGCAAGACTGAGAGAGAAAGGGAGGAAGTGATTCAGAGAGAGAAAGAGTATTGTCTGCCAGTGATATACTTTTACCTCTTCACTTCCCACAATTCAGCTTTCAGAGGCTATTCTCTACCCCTCCTTCCTCCCTCCGTGCCACCGTCCATACTGCCAGGCCCAATAAAGGTCAAGTCCCTGCCTTTCTCTTAAGGAGCTCATTTGCATCCCGCCGGCAAACAGCCAGTCAGGGCTTGTTCAAAGGATCTGCTAATCCAATCAGATTGCTCATCTGTGAGGCCTTATCGCCACGGACACCGGCATCTGTGGGAACCACATCAGAGTGCATCATGGGGCTGCTGGTTGTGATTGGTTGAGACAGAGAGTCAGAGGGAAGTATGCATCACAAGGCTTCAACACGGCTCGGAGTTAGCCAGGAGTGACAGTCAGAGCAGGGAAGTCTTAAGCAACACTTCCCATGTTATGACTGCTGCCCCAGGAACGGCACAGATACATATTGGGTGTGAAATACAAATTACACCGGTAGGATTTCATCGTTATCAACTGTTGAGCACAGAGCGAGGGAAATGTGTGGTGTATGAACAATAGGCCTACTTAAAGGACAATTCCGGCGCAAAACAAACCTAGGGGTTAATAACAGATGTGTACCCACTCTGTCGCTCTCTGGGACATGTTTTCATGCTAATTGATTGTGTTTGTAGCTTGAAACAAGCTAGCGCGGACCGCTGATTAGCTTACAACGCTAGTATTCGGGGCACAGGGAAAGTAAAAACAAATTGCTTGTTATAAAAAGGCTCAAAATATCACCAAACTTCAACGGTAGCATAATGAGGGTCCCTAAATGTTAACCAAAGCATTGAGAACATTGTAAGTGTACAGACAGTTTATTAAAAAGATAGTTTAGAAAGACAGTAGCTCCCAAGACGGCGGCCGCCTGTATACAAGAACGCGTCTTTATAATCTATCTTTTTAATAAACTGTCTGTACACTCTTTACATTTCATTTCATTACATTACATTTGTACATTTCCCTGTGCCCCGAATACTAGCGTTGTAAGCTAATCAGCAGTCCGCGCTAGCTTGTTTCAAGCTATAAACACATTCGATTAGCATGAAAACATGTCCCTGAGAGCAGTAGGTAGGTACACATCTGTTATGCGCCGGAATTGTCCTTTAAATACCAAGATTTAATAGGAAAAGTAAATGCCCCAAAAAACATGTTTTACAAGATACCTTATTGTGATAGCAAGTGTATTTCAGGTCCAGCATCACAAAAACAATAACAAAATTAAAAGGTAAACTAAATATTTAGAAAAAAAAAGTTAAGATGAGTCATTTAAAACACACAAAAGACATGTTGAAAACACACACACACGGCAAAGTATAAAACAAATGAATGGGTATAAGAACAGATGTATATGCCCTTCAGCCCCAAAGGGAGGCAGACAAACCTTGCTCTTGTGTAGGTTAATGTCTAACTTTCAGTACGCGCACACACACACACACACACACACACACACACACACACACACACAGCCATATAACCAGTACAACAGCAGCCACAGGAGTAAAAACACAGTTTGCTCATTCAGGAATATGAGCTACAGAGGTGATCTGGCTATGCGAGTGACTTTGTGTCCAGGGCACAGCTGGACATAAAAGGGACATGGGGGGACATAAAGGTACAAGGGGATGGAGAAACCAACTTGGCCGTCCTTGCACACAATCCCACAGAGACCGAAGTCCCATCCCCGCCTTCTCCATTTCTGCTCCTGCTATTCTCCTATTCTTAAACTCTGCCCTCTCCTCTCGCCTCCTCCTCCAACTCTCCTGTTCCTTCTTCCCCGTCCTCCCTCTCTACCTCTTGCCATCTGCCCTCCGCCATACCTCCCCCCCCTCCCAATTGTCTCGCCCTCGCACTTGCTCTCGACCCCAGCGGTGTCACTATTAGCAGCATCACACTGGGATCACATCGCTGCTGAGGTATGGAGGCTGAGTCAATGGAGCGTGGCACACAAAGGCGTCCATATACCCCATGGCTACTGCTTCTCCTACTCCCTCCTCTCAATAATTCTCTCTCCCACCTTTTCCCATCCCTTCCTGATCATTAGCTTGGAATGCAGCCAGATTGGATTTAACTAGCCAGACTAACTATTTTTTTCAATATATCCTGTGCTTTCCTCTGTAGCAGTTCAGCATATTACTACATACACGTTTAAACTTCCTGAACCTCAAAAGTAAAAAATGACAGATGACTTTCCATAATGGTTGTTAACTCTTATGTGACTCGTCATTTTAAAACAGTGGATCATCATCATGTAACAGAACTGCAGTTTGACGGTTATGTGACCTGCTCTTTGTCCCAGCCTTGGCAGACTATTAGACCTGGAGCAAGGAGTCAGAGAGGTGAGACAGGCGTGAGGAGGAGGCAGAGGTGGATCTATAACAGCTCTCCAAGCAGAGCGCTGCTCCAGGAGAGGCAGCTATGGATTCAACCCATCTCTCTTTTCTCGTACTCTCTCCTTTTGTGTCCAAGTGTGGAAGGCTGCATGTGTGCAAGGTGTTTGCGAGAGGCATGTGCGTGCGTGTGTGCGTGTCTGCAGCCAGTGCATGTGATAAGCCTTTGGTAGTAGTGGTCCTGTGAGGGACCTAAGGCCCTGTTCTCCTGATTAGTCATTTATCAGGCCTGGCAGCCCAGACCCACCATAATCACTCTTCTCTTACCCCTCCTCCTTTTCCTCCGCTGATCCCCCTCTATCCCCCTAGATCTCCCCTGTATCCACCCCTACAACAATGCTCTCCATCCCCCAACACCAAAGTCTATACGGTGGTGCATGTACATGCCCATCCAACCTCAACCTCTACCTGCCTTTATCCAAGCTGCAACCACTCCATCCACCTTGCCCTCTATACGCTGAGTGCGTCTAGCCAGGAGCCGCCTTCCTTCTCCTCTTCCTAAACTCCAATCTAATTTCCCTCCTTGTCTGACAGTGTTGTGCATGAGCTAAAGAGCCAAAGCTGCAGCTAAAGACAAATTTCCAATTTGTCCATTTCAAAATTTTGCGAGCTGGAGCTGTTTAATGCCAAAGAAAAGAGGGGTACATGATGAGAGGAAGATGGGAGGGCAAGTGTCTTCTGGAGCGGCAGGAGGACCTCCCTATCAACCAGTGCCACACGCCTCGTCCTGCCATGTCAACAGAGAGGGATTAGGGTACCAGATGCATTGAGGAGGCCAAAATGAGTTAATGCAGTTAACCAGCTGCTTCTTCTCAACCTGTCTTCCCTTGGTTGGGTAGAAATTGGAAAAGCTGTCTAGCCAAGGAGAGGGAATGTAATCTGGACTATGCAGACTGGAGGATACAGGCACATGAAAGGACTGTCCTCCTGCTTCCCATGCCTCTTTTCTCTTTCCTATACCCTTCCTTACCAGCATTCCCCCCCTCTCTCTTCCTATCTCTCTAAGAAATGGAGGGATGTAGAAGAAGGAAGGAGAGAAATGTGGACGGACAGATTAACATATACAGAGCAGACCAAACCGAAGATGGGGTTAAAAGAAAAAAAAACTACAAATAAAAAGAGGGGAAACTGAGGATAAAAGGGCGTGTATGGATATGGGGAAAGAGAACAAAGCAAGTGTGTGTATGTGTGAGTTATTAAAGTGCATGACAGCTGTTTGAACCCCTAGGAAGATAACAGCTGGGACTCCACCACAAACACACTCCTTAACATATCCCTCACTTCATTTCTCCTTAACCATCTCCATATCCCTCCATCCCTGGCCTCATCTTTTCCTCCAGATCCTCTTTCCATTCATTTGATTTTGATTCCCCAGCTCAAACTCCTCCTCTGGCCTTCTTGCGGCCTATTCATAGGTTCTCCACTCATTTCCTTTTTTTCCTCTTTGTACAGTATCTATTCTTTTTCAATCTATCTTGTTTTATAAAACCTCCTTCCTCTTTGTCTCAAACTGATACTGAGTATGGAAAGCCAGTGAAAGGCAGACATGATGTTAATGGAAGGCTTTTCTCTTTAATAGTGGCTTTATTGATATCATTTATTTTTAAATTGTTTTCCACAAATAACTATACAATTCAAAATTACTTTGATCTTTCAAATACATCTCCATGTAAACAAAGCCAGCGGTGGGGTGACAGAGTTTAAAAGGAGGGTGTCACACTACAATTACAAACCGGGCCTTTTAACCACACATCTCCCCCGCCGACTGTGTCTCTTTATAGAGCAGTCTGCCTAATAGTGGCTCTCTTATAAAAACAGCGCTGTGTCACACACACATTACTCAGCCCACCGCCTCTTTAAATGATCCAAAGATGTATGAGGCCATCTGTGGGCCACAATTAAATACCAACCCCTTTAATTCAGCTGCATGCTACATTACCACCCTCCGTCCAAAGCCCTGTAGACCAGTTTCAGGATTGGGTGAAGTCACACAAGTACAGCGGAGTTAGTTATATGGCAAAAATGTGGATATTAACATATCTTTAAAGTCTTATTTTCAAGTGACACAAAATTGACTAATAATGTGATAAGTTTCTTTTCTTTCTCCTCTTTTGTTTTGTTTTCAGTCATTATTTTGAGGGCATTTGGCATCTGGTGCCGGATGCCAACGAGGACGTTGCATTTCACGATCGGTGTCGTAACCTTTGATCTTGCTCCAAATGGAGGATTGTTTTAAGAAAATGTTTAAACTCACAATTCAAAAACTTAAGATTTATGTGACATAAAGTTCATGCAGCAGGCCACAGACCAGGCAGGGTTAAATAACTAAATCTTTGCTGATGTTTCCCCTACATCCATGAGCATATTAGGCATCCCCTGCTCCTTTAATCCCTTACTCCTTCTCCCCACCCATTCACTGGCAATCAGTGAAAGAGGTTCATGAAATGAGTCGGCCGTTGAACACATGCTTTAGCTTTCTCTTATGTCACATCACTCCCATCTGATTGCCCTTCATTGTCAGACTCATAAAAGTCTCTCTCTCTCTGCTCTTCCTGTAGCTCCTCTAGCTTAGCAAATCTAAAAAGACCATTCCCCAATTATCTGTCTGTCTCTCCTTCATTTTTTTCTCTCTTTCTTCCCCCGTCACATATTCCTCTGCTAAATTGCCTCTCCCCACATCTGAACAATTCCTCGTCCATTGACTGCACTGGCCTTGTCTCTGAGCGCTAATTGTCTCAGTCTGAGGACTTAAGGATGCTAGATGGGCGCTAGATGTGGTAAAGAGACAGAATGTGAAACCAGTGTGTGACTGGCAAATTACATCCTTGGCCTTTCTATGGTTGGCAAAGACACTTAATAAGCTCTCAATGTGTTCAACAGCTAGGTGAATAGTTCACTGTCTCCACTGTTGAATCTGAATAGCTCTGAAAGATGCTGCACAGAGTGTGTGCTCATAAAAGAGAGAGAGTGTGTGTGTGTGTGTGTGTGTGTGTGTGTGTGTGTGTGTGTGTGTGTGTGTGTGTGTGTGTGTGTGTGTGTGTGTGTGTGTGTGTGTGTGTTCAGAAAGGTGCTGTTTGTATTCTCACTGCAGTCGACCCAGCATTCTTCCCAGTGACAGGATCGGGGCAGATCAGCACTCACTTACAGAACAACTCACCTGAGGAAAAACTGTCCTCTCAGCACGTCGTCCTTTTCTCTGTCTGCCTTTCTACTCCTCCCCTCTCTCTCTCTCTCTCTCTCTCTCTCTCTCTCTCTCTGACTCCTCTGTCTCTGACCCAGACAGAGATCCCCCTGAGCTACTACACGCAGCTCTCCCTCTCTCCTTTCTTTTTCGGTTTTCGTTCTCTAACCCTATCTGTCTCTTTTTATATCATGCTCTCTGTAAAGATACCCTGTGGGAGGGCAATATCTAACAAACACAACCGCACATACTGACTCTACTTGCTCACACTGACATTGACATGCACGCATGTGCACACACATGGACGTATATATGCATCACCTGCAACACTACCTTCCACTATAGTTTTCACTGAGACCAGTGACAGGAATAAAAGATTCTCCCACACACCCGCACATATGCATAAACATACACACTCACAAACAGACAGACACACACACACACACACACACACACACACACAAACAAGAGCCTTACCAAATGCTCTATTTTCTGCCGCTGTGTGGTGATTTATGAAAGGTGTTTCTCACAGCAGGCAGATAGTCCTGTTTGGAATGCTTCATTTCATAAATCTATTCTCCATTCTCATTTCTCTACATCCCCTCCTTCGCCTCCTCGTATTTCCCCTTTTCTCCCCTGTGCAGGACTCCCTCAGCCAGTGTTGACACATACAGTACACTGTATGAGTGAGTGAGTGTATGGATGGGGAGGGGAAAAAGAGACATAAGTAGGCTTTGTCTGTAGTCGGGGTAATGATGCAGGAACAACCAAAGCCCCTGCAAAAACCCCATTCTCCTGAGGTCTCTCTCTCTCCCTTTCTGGCTCTGACTCTACTCTTTTCCTGCTCCCAGTCCACCCACACACACACACACACACACACACACACACACACACCCCACACACATATGAGCATGCCTGACACAGAGTCAAGCAGCGTTCAGTTGTGTAAACAAAAGTAAGACATCAACTGAGATCTAACTCCCCAATGAAGCCACACATGCAACTAATAAACACACACATTAATAACTTGACTTGATACAGCACCAACATACACACAGTGGGAAGGAACAAGAGCAGTGGCTTAGGAAAACAGCAGAGATGTTACATAAAATGGGAATACAGCAACATCCAAACACAGAGAAGTAAAGTGACATACAGTATGTTTTATGTATATTTTAAGGTTTGTATGTTGTTTTGTTGACAAAAATAAGGTGGAAGTGAAAACACCAGGAGGTGTAGTTGATGATTTATCAAACGTATGTACTGTATATACAGTAGAGAGCCAGATTTTACTGTGCGGTTTAAAACTATTGCGTTGTTTGTTGTATTGAAGTTAAGACAGGCAGCCTCCAGCACAGTGTGTGTGTGTGTGTGTGTGTGTGTGTGTGTGTGTGTGTGTGTGTGTGTGTGTGTGTGTGTGTGTGTGTGTGTGTGTGTGTGTGTGTGTGTGTGTAAACTCTGGGTTCATCATGACCATGGGTAATCAGATGCCAATGGTGAACAAATGGTGGGAAAACACAACCCTGCATCTTCTGCAGCGCGTGTGTGTTAGAAGAAGAAAGAGGAAAAAAAGGGAGGAAAGACTTGGGGGCCACAGTGTAGATAAGGCAGTCTTGTTCCTTATTTATGTCTTATTATAGCTACAGCGGGGCCAGGCCACAGACACAGTCACCGGGGACACAATGATGAACTACTCGACAAGACAGCCTGCTCACTCCTGGGAAGACACACATTCCCTTTATTCCCCACTCCTCCACTCCTTCTTCTGCCTTCTTCCTTAATACTTCCCTCTCCCCCAGTCTCCTACTTGTTTTTAACCCTTTTCTCCCTTTCCCTTTCAACAACCTCATTCTGTCTCTGTCCCTGCTCCACCTCCAGAACTCTTTCTGCTGCATCCTGATTCATCTCAACTCCTCTTCTGTTTTCCCATCATCCTTTCCCAGTCTCTCTGCAACACACGGAGTAGAGAGGATAGTGTAAACAGGGAGTTACCCAAAGGTGCTGCAGTCGGGTGGAACAGTACGCAGGTGACATGATTAAGACATCCCCTTTCCCCCTCAAGCACACACAGGGAACCTCTCACTCTTTCCTGTTACACTCCCTCTGTTGTTTCTAATCCTCTCTCCCTCTCTCTCGCGGGATGACCTGCAGAGGTGGATGTGACTGAGCTCATTACCTGCCTTAATGAGAAGACAGCACCACTGAGACAGCAGCTGCAACTTCCCTGAACACTGCACACACACACACAGAGGAGAACGTATGTAAATGCCTGCTACTAACCACTGAGACGAGCAAATACACTTGATTATACCTCAGAGAAAGAAAGACTCAAAGTGAGAGAGAGATGAACGAGGAAGGTGTGTAAAGTCTCCCAGGCTTGCTGTTGATACCACCGGCTCGCTGCTGTATCGTAGTTGTTGTTTTATGGAATTACCCTTGTACCAACATGCTCTTCCTGTGAGTAAAGCTTTTTTTGCCTGGTTCAGGAAAATTAATGTCTATGAGCGCAATACAATCCATCACAGGCTGAAAGCAGAGGTCATTCAGGAAATGATAGCAGGCAAGATAGGCTTCTCCTCAATGTGCACACACACACACACACACAAGAAAGGAGAGTGTGTGTAAGGAGGATATAGGAACATGGGGGTCATAGGATCCTTGAATCGCCAAATCTTTCTCCTATTTTACTCTTTGACTTTGGTAAGTTAGAGAAGGTAAGAAGAAGCTGAAGCAAGTTTCAGTGCTTAAGCATGTTGATTCGAAACACAGGAAGCAAAGGCTGAGAATTGTTTACCTTTTTGGCAACAGTGCCGGGATGACATCTGAGTTTCTGTACTGATACCAAACCGCTACTTTTTTTCCATACCTTACTCTGAGAAACATAAGAAATCGTTTTACAAAACCCTTTTTTTTTTAAATATAATAATAGAAGTCAAAGTCCTCAATGCTAAATGTTGTCTAAACACAAGAGACAGATCAAGAATTTTTCTGAAATAAAATACTAATTTAAATCAGGAACTGCATTGGATGTCCCTCACTTTCTACTTTCGGTCGCATCAAGGAACATTAACCGGAACCTCTGAGCAACATTACTCACTATAAATAGAGGTCGACCAATATGGGTTTTCTCTGGCCGATGCCAATGCCGATCTTCAGAAATCAGGGTCAGCCGATGGCCGATTAATGCTGCCCATTTATTTTGGCCGATATGTGCTTGTTTTTAAACCTCTATTTGAAAGATAAAATGTAACACTAATATACACAGAATTTCTCAACAAAAACATTTATTGAACACTTCACCAATCTACACTTGTATACTTCAATTAAAAATGTATAATGTAAAAACATACTGTATATTGTATAATGTATGAAAAATATATTAAATAAACGAAACAGGTAAGAAGAAAATAAACTTTGTCAAACTTTTAAATGAAAAAATAAAGTTTAGTGCACTTAGCAGCATTTATTAAACTTCTGAGAATACAAATCTGCAAGCTTCACAGAAAGTGACATGTTATTATTAATCTCAACACTATTTCCTCCTAACTCCTGTTGAATCACATAAGACTAGGGCTATCTAAAGTCAGTTCTTGTTCACCTTGTTTGTTAGATCATTGTTCATTTGTTGAAGTGTTTTATCTGTGTTTTGGGGACCCTACTGTTACATGTCCTGTTGACCTCATTAGGATCTTATCTGAGCAGATTTGTCATTCAAACAACTCTTAGTTGTAATTTAAAACTCGTCCAGCCAATTTAATAAAATTAAGGGTTTTATTCGTGCTCAAGTCCATAGATGCAGTTAATGGATAGCCTACAGGCACGGAGAACTGAAGGCTCTGTTAGCAACGATTAGCTCCGTTAGCGGTTAGCTCCGTTAGCGGTTAGCTCCAGTTAACTCCGTTATAGGAGTGGATGAGACTGCCACGGACAGGGGTAACAACCAGACTCTGATAAATGACATTCGGGGAGCTTCCACAGCGGTGTGGCCGCGGTGTTTTGTACGGTTTTATTAGTACAGTTAATCCCAAGGCAAGAACACCAGCAATATGCTACTGCTAACGGTAGCGTCTGAGCCTGAAGTGGCTGCGCGAGACACACGGCAAGACTTCACAAGGGGAGGGGCTGGAGGCAGCTGGTCTGGGTCATGCATGGATGTATAGGTCTGGGTACGCTGTAAAAAATGTCGCCTATTCATGTTTTTAACACTAGGCTGCCCGCAGATGCGCCTGCCTATTAATCGGCTTGATATACTGGGATATTGGCCGATGCCGATTATGTTAAAAAAAAAAAAAATAAATAAATGTCAAAAATCGGCCGATTAATCGGCCGGCCGATAAATTGGTCGACCTCTAACTATAAATGGCAAGTTTTGAAGAAGATATGGATTGTGCAACAAGGCAGGCCTGCTTAGTTCTTTGGGGAATGATTGTAAAGGTTTACAAAGAATGTCTGTCATTCTGTCTGTGTGACGCGTTCAGTGTTTGCTACGTTGACACCGATCAAATGATATGACCCTTTGCAATGCAACCCGTGTGTGTTGCACTTAATTTAAATGTTCCCTCGTGGAGCCTTTGACTACGAATAGAGCTATAGAGTAAATGCTTGACGAGCGAGACCCGTTTTGTGTGTATCACACACACTAAAATGCAAAAACACGTGGGACGCAATACACACTCCTGCTAACGGACAAAGAAGACTGCAAGCTACCAAACATAGATGTAAACAATTAAAAAGAAAGGAAATGCATTCAACACATTAGTCAGGTCTCAAAGATCACACAATACCTACATGTAGGTGAGTAACACTGAAAGTAAACATGTTTTTGTCTACAAGAAAACTTCACAGAGCACCTTTAACAGGTGAAACTCATCAGACATTTGATGCCAGCATTTTGGTAACCAGCCCTAAATGTGACTTTGTTTGTAATTTATTTACAGTTTATTGACTGTGCCATCGACTTGGTATGTATAGCATGTGCCCATCTTTCTAAATATTGATGAATGACTTAAATGTAAAACCTCAAATCAGACATATAATGAGAGTGCCATTGGCACATACAGGTATTCTCTTTTAGGGGCTCCAGGGACTCATGGCCAAACACACACACACACACACACACACACACACACACACAGAGACAGACACACACAGAAGATACCCTTCTAATCCTTCCCCACATGTGAAGCTGTTGACAGATTAATTACATGCATTAATTATTGACAGTAACTTCAATGTGAAAAGCAAACATCTGTCACCCTCGCCCTGTTTTAAATCATTTATACCTTCCCTACATGGATAATCATATGGCTATTGATTAAAATACTTTCAGCACAAGGGCGTATCGATAAGGCATACATGCACACAGCCTTACATTCCAGATGAGCTCGATAGAAGGATAGAAAAAGGAAGAAATCCAAATTTTCTAAAGTGGACACACATCTGAGCTTCCACGAAAACACACACATACCTGCATGTGAGTGAACACACACTCATGCACACACAGAAACAAACGCTGTCCTGCATAAAGCCGAACTGGAATCTCTTGAAAACTGTGCGAGAGGATGACATGGCAAGGAGGACATTTTGACATGGTGAAGACAGATGAAGAAAGCTAAGCCTTGTCCTAAAAATAGACATATGAGGGCCTCTCTCTCTCTCTCTCTCTCTCTCTCTCTCTTTCTCTCTCTCTCTCTCTCTCTCTCTCCCTCCCTCTCTCTCTCCCTCTCCCTCCCGGGTTGCTCTCAGAGAGAGAGGGCTTTATCTGTCTGACAGAGTGAAGGATATGTGGTCAGGTTCTACTCTGATGCTCCTGTCCTTTTAGTAAATCAGCCTTCACTGTTGTCACCTGGCCGACCCATGGTCACACATCACCGGTGTCAACCTTACATGATGTTGAAACCCCCCCACCCACACACACACACACACACACACACACACACACACACATACACACTCAGATCGTATAGTTTCCCTTACTTGCCAAGCCAATGACCAACTGAAGAAACTACAGAGTGTACATCTAGGCTTAAAAGATGGAGGTTCAGTGTTGCAACAGGTAATGTTGTCATGTTTCTCAATTTCTTCAATGTTTCGCTCCTGCTTTTGTTAATGCCTTCCACTTAACCTTAACAGAAGGTGTATTGCGCAGCATAAGCCATGAATAAAAACACCAGCTGGATGATCTACTGTACTCAGAATATGTCTGCTAATTATCACTGTGAGAAAGATACACCATGCACCAGAAATTAATTTCATCATTTTTAAAAGGTTTTTTTTATTTTTAAGTAAAAAAAGAGTTTAAAACTGTTCAAATCAAAAATCAAAAATATTAAACTTAGTTATATTGGGGCGGCCTCTAGTGTGCTCCCCACGTAGTATGAGTCCTTTGCAGCGGCCCAGGTTTGAATCCAACCAGCTGCCCTTTGCAGCATGTCATCCCCTCTCTTTCTCTCCCTTTTTCCAGTCTATCCACTGTCACTATTGGGAAAAGTCCCCAAAAAATAATCTTTAAAAAAATTTTTTTATATGGTGCAAAGTACCTTAAATTCAAATTAAATTGTATTGTGAATTGTATATGTTAAATAAAATACTACATGTTTTATCACACTAAAAATAGAATTAAATCACATGTACTTTAAAGTTTTAAATATCTGAGGTACAGTTATTGCAGAGATGCCATTATCTCTATTAGTACTCCTCAGACATCAGTAATCTATCCGTGCTGCAGATATTCACAACGATGGGAGAGGGTAGAGGGATCAATACCGCCCTCTCACAAGATCTATTGCTTTCTGATCGATTTCTCACTCTGATCAACCTCTTTGAGATCAACCGCACTTCCTGTGCGATGGTACTGCAGTGTAGAATCAGAAGTGGGGAAGGAGTAATAACAAGCTTCCTCTCATTGTCATCGCCTGTTATTACATCATCACAAGCGTAGTGGGCCAGTCTCTGTCTCTCTTTTCGACACAACACTAACTAACTAAACAAAAAATTAACATTGTCACCATTAAGAATTGACAACGCGAATGTACGTGCAACACTAGTTGCATCCATGTGGGTGTTTTCAGTAGCAGAATTTCCATTCAGTTAAAATACTGTTGGTACTGTGAGAACCCATGGCGTATGTGTAGGCAGAGCATAAGCAGGCACAGGCCTCAGAGAAAAGCCATTGACCTGCACAAAGACAGAGCCATACTGTACAGGTAACCTGGCTTTCGCTGTCAGGGACTGGGGATCTAAGGCTTGCAGATCAATTCCTTAATTAAATTCTTTCTTTTTTTAAAGCTGCAGATTTTTAAAAATTGTTCTGCATTAAAGTGCTCATATTATGCTTTTTGGCTTTTCCCCTTTCCTTTATAGTGTAATATATCTTTTTTGTGCATGTTATAGGTTTACAAAGTGAAAAAGTCCAAAGTCCACCCCAAAGGCGCTTACCATCTCCAACAGAAAACACTGTTCACAAACTGCTCCAAACAGCTCTATTGTAGTCCAGCCTTTACTTCTGTGACAAACGTGCATCACTTTGTAACACGTTATAATGCTCGCCTAGCTGCTAGCATGGCACGCCCTCATACTCTGCTTCTGATTAGCTAGTAGTCCTTACCTTTTTATTTTACTCATTGATACACCTCTTTAAATCACAATGTGACCTTGCAACCCGTTCTCACAGCAGTTTGTGAAACGGTCATGTTATTTTTGATCTACTGATTTGTCAACAGGGACATGATTTTCTCGTTTATTTCGTGGTGGTCGCCACGAAATGGGAACGTGACCATTTCACAACGCAACAGGGAAATGAAACGCCACACGCTGTAGACGGTGACAACTATAATCATAATTATCATTATTAAGGCTTTTAAGTTAGTGTGCATGAATATGTGCTGAGATTAACCAAATGAGCAAAAGCCTGGCTGAGGGAATTCTAACCAATCTTTGGTAAAGCTACAAAATAATGTACAAAAGCACTTAAAGCCAGTGCAAGAATAAGCCAAGCAACTCAAATTTTATCAAATGATACTGGACTAATAATCAATTAATCATGCACGGCTAATCAAATTGAAGCTACATGCTGTCTGAAATTCAGCTAAATTGTTTTTGTTTTGTGATTTCCTGCTAAACATTACTTCCATTCAAACTAATTGTTTTTTAAATGGAAACAAATGAAAGCTGCTGAATAAAGAGTCATTAATGTGCCCATAAAAAATGAAGACCGGTACACTGCCCACTACAAGATGGTAGTACCAGTTACTTATATTAATCTCCCACTCTTCTTATATACATCATGCAGGACAAAGTCATATACACCCCCGCCCCACAGTCCCTCCCCTCCTCCTCCTCCCCTGGGCTCTCTTCTGTGATTGGAATGAAAGGTAATGGTCCTGAAAGAGGAAGAAAGGAGACTTTCCTCCACTCTTTTCTCTTAACACCGACAGTCAGTGGAGCAAACGCTTGCACACACTGAGATGCGTCGTTATATATGCACACACATACACAAACTGTATATCTGCTGCAGGATGATGGCAGAAATAACATTGGTTTAATTGTGAAACACATCAAAGGAAAAACACATCTCGCATGAGGCATCTCAGAGGATGAAACAGTATTGTAATAGTAACAGTTTTGTCTCTTTGAGAGAGTATACATAGGAAAAAAATCTGAAAAGATGTAATGCTAAACAGATACAAAGTAATTTAATAGGAAGTTTAAAATATTCATAAATATTGAATTAATCATTTATATTAGATCTTAAATTAACTGCCATCCTTGAAGTATTAGATGTGAGGCGAGAAGCAAGAGAGAGAGAGAGAGAGAAAGTCTGTGATAGAGAAAGAGAACGATAAAGAATGAGCCCTCTAGACATTTTTCCTTCCCTGTGCTAACATCTCCTCCGTCTGATGAATGAATATTCATGTTTGATCCAGACAGTGCTGCTCAACAAAGGCAGGGAAAGCCCTAAAACAGATATCGCTCCAGTTCTGATGTAGCAACACCACTCAGAGAGCCTTTCCACTGTTCAGTGGAGGTTAACATTTATCCTACATCACTGTGTGTCTGTGATGATGTCTCAGATGGTGGATAAGGTGATGCTCCATTAATATCTGGACCACACATTTTTCTCTGGCCGTTTGTTTTTACGTGTTCCTCTGTACATCTATTTGTGTGTGTGTGTGTGTGTGTGCGCGTGCGTGGGACAGACGGTGGAGTTAAGGACAGTGAAGGGTGCTCTGATCACATCCTCACTGCTGTTCCCGCTGACGCAGCATCCTGTTTCTGGAATCTAGCTGGTGACCTGAAACTATTCACTCACTTCCCCTGAAATCCCCCTGCGTTAGTGGAACGTGTGTGTGTGTGTGTGTGTGTGTGTGTGTGTGTGTGTGTGTGTGTGTGTGTGTGTGTGTGTGTGTGTATGTGTGTGTGTGTGTGTGTGTGTGTGTGTGTGTATGTGTGTGTGATTTAGAGCTGAGTTGGCATTCTGTGAGCCTCTCAGAGATAGCGGTGTCTTACAGTAGATTACAGTGGATCCAATCCATACGCCCACCAGGCTCAACTAGACCAGCTCTCTATTCCTGTCTATCCCACAGCATAAGGAGGATAATAATGGGGGAAAACACACACAAACACACACACACAGAGCATGAATACAGACACCCTCAAAAATAAGGCTGACAACCGAGGGTGAACTCACCAACAGCTACAGTTGGAGTAATACAATACCAGTTACTGCATAAAGGGAGATGAATATTATATCAGTTATCAGTACTGTGGCTGTCAGTCTGAATGTGTATTGTATTCATCATGGCTCACAAACTGATAGAGGGGTGGAATCCTTCATCACATTCACATAAAGTTGCTATACCCTCCTCTTCCTCACGCTGCGAGGATATGAATGACTTTCTTGGAGATATCCTGAACAAAAGGTGGAGTTCACTAGTGGCAACAACACACAGAGCAACTGTTCTAGGCAACATGATGAGCAAGTTACAAAAACACTGAACAATTAATCAAACAATCTTTGTGCCTAGAGAAAGTTAAATGATCATCATTGTAATGTAAAAAGAGTCCCTCAACTTATCAAGTAGTAATATTAAACTGTTGCTGATCACAGCTTTACAGATTGTCTTATTTTTCTGTTTTCTATCATTATAATTCTTTATTATTATTATTGTTAGTATTATTAATGTATCCAGTTGTTTGTTTTTAGTGTGCTGCTCTGGTCATTTATGACAGGCATTGGTCTTTATTTATGATATTACATGTACAGGCTAAATGCTTAAAATGATTAAATAATTTCAAGCAAAAGCAACGTCTGATTGTTTATTAAATATCACAATAATAATTGGTTGCTAATTTGGGGTTTTGATTTTGCTTTTTCTTTTAGCCTGTTGCTCATGTGTCCTTACCTGCACTGCTTTGTGTACCACCACTCTAGCACTGACAAGAACCATACTTTTCATGCTATTTCTTGTTATACTGGGAAATAAGTACACATAGAGGCGGCAAAACTGCAAGAGAGCAAATGTAAAAGAGTAGGAGAGAGGGAGGAACTTTGATGTCTTGTTCCTTGACAGACGTTAAGTGTGTGTTATTGGGTGTGACAGGAAAACAAGAGGTGTGTGAAGAAGAGCTTAGGTTAGTTTAGAAATACATTCAGTTCATCTGAGAGCGCAGAAAAGAGAGTGAGGGCACAGGGGTTAATAAGGCAGTGGGAATAATACTAGCGTTGGCAGCTCAGTGTGTCACTGCCTCTAGCCCCCTGAAAGAGCAGGACGGACACACACACACACACACACACACACACACACACACACACACACACACACACAGCAGGAGAGAAGGACACAGACTGTTCAGTATGCAGCCCTGACATTGTCCACATCTGATACGGGACATTAGCCCCTAACTCCCTCCATACACCGCTGCCCTTCACTTTATATTACTTTATGTTAATAGAAAAATATTACATACAACATCGTTTGTCTTTGTTACCACAGCACCCCACAACTGATTTAAATGCATGTGTTTACCTCTACAGACAGGTGAAGACAGGGGGAAGGGTGGGTGGATGACTGACTCTGTGTGTGTGTGTGTGTGTGTGTGTGTGTGTGTGTGTGTGTGTGTGTGTGTGTGTGTGTGTGTGTGTGTGTGTGTGTGTGTGTGTGTGTGTGTGTGTGTTTAATAGGGAAGGGTACAAATGCACGCATCTTGTTCAGATTTATCGATCTTACCCACCTCTCACCAGAACCATGCTGTAAGTGTGTATATATAGGCACAGTGTGTGTGCTGCTGTGTGCAGATGGTTGTGGAGTGCAGGAACCTGACATCAACCTGACATCTATGTGTGTGTTTGATACTGGTAATCAGTAGATGTGTCTTGTTTTATATGTATCATTCTATACTATGTCCAATGACAAACAATAGCAAAACATATATGTTTCAATATATAATAGTAATCCAATAGTAATACAAAAGTATATATAGTTCTTTGCAAATAGCTGTAATCTTAAGATTTAGTACAGCAATATAAACTTTAAAACATGTTCAGGGGTGGGTGTGGGTGTACAACAAATTGTGAGTTACAAAGTGATGATTTTTCAGGTATTTAAGTTTGACAAGGGGTAATTAGAGACATGTTCGCCCACCAATAAACCTGTATTAGTAATAAATTAACTCAAATAGGTGTGGACATTGATAAACCTGACAGTTGATTTTTACACTGCATTAAATAAACAGTGTGTTTTGACATAATAAGAAGACATTATATATACACTAAAAACAATACAATACACACTCCATTGTGTCAGGGGCAACTTGGATTTCTATTTTGAGTAAACTATTATACACAACAGTGCAGTTCACGTGTGTGAAAACTTACTAACAAAAGCTTCCTGTCAACCTTCGACATTAGTTGCCACATATTAGGTGGGGATAAGACATCTGACAGACAGGTCGATGTCAGACTGTCTCACACTACAGTGTCTCAACCCTGATGTCCTCTCTGACCGGATGGCCTCACCTTAGAAGCTTAGAGGACACCTAAACCTGTCCGTCTGAGATTGTGTGTGTGTGTGTGTGTGTGTGTGTGTGTGTGTGTGTATGTGTGAAACTGTGTGAGTATGTATATGGGTGTTTGTACTGTTTGTCATTACCACATTCTCTGTTGGCTATCATCAGTGTTGCCATTAATCCATAAATCAATAGATCAATGTTGGGCTGCAACTGAGGCTAAAAGCTTTCAGTCGTATCGACCTGTCATTTGAAACCCTGATGATCACTGGACTTAAATGTAAAGGCCGCCTTAACATCAGTCACACTAACAATTTATGTATATGGGATGTATCCACATACTTTGAGAGTTAGGGACCTCACTTAAATTTCAAAGATCATTATTTTGACCCGTGTTTTGGTGGTTGCTGGGTTCAAAGGTGCAAGGTCTTGTACTTCATATTAGAGCTATATGCCTGCAATACTGTGAAGCTATTGATCTTGCAAGCGAGTAAATGTGGGTACATTGTCACGCATGTAAATGGTGTGGCAATAACAGAGTGCGGGGGCTCTCTGCTGTAAACGATCCTGCGCTCATGTCATCTCTGGGATGTCAAAGCTCATACGTTACACCATTAAAACACCCCCATAACTCTACCACCCAATGCTAATCCTACAACACACTAATATGTACGCGAGTGTGTGTGCTGTGCATGTATACTACATGTGTGTGTTTATGCTACATATTGCTCAATCCCTTTAGTGCTGATTATGAAGGTGTAGATTGATGGTTGGCCTTGACACAGTGTTTAATCACATTGGCATTCCAAAGCAAAGAAAAATGGCAGTTGTAATGAATTAGCATGGTGACATCATGTAGGGGTCATTCATTAGCAGCAGTTCAGAAACTGCGAAGAGGTACAAGACCGAGGAATTGGATGGATGGCATTAGAATAATGTGAAGGGTCTAAAAGGGGTCTATTGGACCTTGTGTGTTAAAAGTCAGTCAAAAGAAAGTGAGAAGGAGACAGACAGCAAGTTGGACGCGAGAGGTGAAGTCTATAACCATGAGAGGAAAACTCCAGACCCAACTGGGTTGTAGAAACCAGTGTTAGTGTCAGTGTACTGTAGATCAGATGCAGCGCTGTCTGACAGGTTCACATCGTGGCACACAGGCAGTAAAGACATATTCCTCAAGACAGGGTCTCACCCATAATCACTCTGATTCACCCCAAGCTACTGTCCAGATCCAACTGCTTATCCACTGACCTATTCCATATTGACAATAAACCAAAACAAAATGACTAAACACACCAGCATAATTCAAAAAGGAGAGTCTGTTGGATGCTCTAACAGCGTCTGAAATCCCTTCCCTTTACATCTTTTCCAACATCGGAATTTGGGGGGGCTTTCCAAATCCGACATTCACGATCACTTCATGCAGTGATTGGCCAAGGTGTAGGAAAACAAGAAAAAACATTTCTGGAACTTTTAATGTTTACAACTGAGTGCAATACAATGACGACTTTACAGGACATACTGTCTGAATATGTGCCCTATTACACCCATATTTAAACGCTTATCTTGTCGTCCCGCTCTGTAAAAATCAGTTTTTTAACAACCTTTGAGTGTGGCTGTTCAGAACGGCTTAAACTCTTTTGCCTTCCAACATGGTGGGAAGATGCATCATATTTTTGATCAAACTCCAGGCCTAATGCTACCGTTGGATTCTCACAAAGGCTGAACCACAAGACTAACTGGACGAAAAATTACCAAATAACCTCGCAGAGGAGAACTGAACAGGAGTCTTTCACTTTTAAAAGGTTTCCCAAAAGTGGCACAGTATTAATCGTACAACACTTGAGCCTTTCAGAGGCTAGTGAGCGTGTCCTGACTAATACAGATTTCAACAGCTACTCAATACTCATATGGACACAGAAGGAATTCATGTCTCCCACACAGCTACACACACACACACACACACACACACACACACACCATAAACGAAACAGGAAGAAGCCAGAGAAGATGAGATACTGGGAGGAGAGTATAAGAGCTTGTGTTCATTACAATCAATTAGGGTCAAGTTGAGAGCAGAGCTGGGTGGTGAGTGGGGGGAATGGGAGGCAGCAGAAAGAAAGGACGAGGGCTAGGGGGTGGCATCATGGCAAATGTGGAAAGAGGGCCAATTAAAGTGAAAGCAAGGGGAAATATGAATGATTTAGTGCTTAAACACACATGGACACACACACACATATCTATGGAAAGAACACATCTATTGAATGTAATGACAAGCTCAGTGTAATCCTACAGGAGCTGCAGTGCTGTGTGTTTTGTTAGTGTGGACATGAAACCTAATAACTAAAGGATGAGTGAGTAGCCTACATGAAAGGACTTGTCAGCCTCCTCCCCAGTGAACACTTTCAACTCTGCAGCCCTCACGCCACACTTTCACTGCTGTTTGACTTTTACAGGAATTTCACAATCAAGTTTGGAATCAAGAAAAGAAAGGAATAGACATCAGTTCAAGCTCAAATGACAATCCTTTAAGTTATATCGCCACCTTCAGCCATTAAGCTGGATTTCCAATTACCTAGACTGAAGGACCTGAACAACAGGCAGCCACCACAGCCGGTGTGAAAGTTCAATAGATTAGCGAGTCAGTAGAAAGTAAGATATTTTCCACAGGAGGTAAGCAGGGCTTCCCCAAAGACATTGGTTAGTGGAGGCAGTAAGTGCTACTTTTCCCAACTTGTAACTTGTTTCCTAACATTGCGACGTGCTGCTCTTAGTAATTATTGCAAAGACGTGCCTAAGATGTGATCGATCAGTCAAACACCTGCTGCACTGAATCACACAGATCCTGACGCATTTCAATTCAGTTTTAATGCAGTTACTTGATGAGTGTTTAAACAATCACCACACCTGTTAAATATGTGGTCTTTTCTGTTTGATGCGTGCTTGGTAAAAAAACAAAACAATCTACGGTCAAATCTGCAGCTGGAAAAGCTGTCTTCTTAGTTAATAACCTCAAGTGTGAAAGTCTGTGACTTAAAGAAAACAGGATACACATAATAAAAAAGCTCTCACCCTCATACATCTCTTTCCTTCTCCCACACCGACACACACACACACACACTCACACAGAGTGCAGCCCTATGTGTGTTTGACTCATCTAAGTGAGATAATCCAGTTTTCCGGATGAATTCGCCTTTGTGTCCCGAGGGCAGAGATTAAGATAAAGATATTAAACAAACAAGAAGCCCAACTCTCCCCTTCCCCCAGCTGCCCATTTCTCCCCCCAGCATCAGCCTCTTCCCTCCTTCATCTCATCCTCCCCTTCCTGTGGCCGAGCCAAGCTTGTTGCTTCCTTTTTCCACTACACTCAGACTTGATGAAGACAGCAGGTCTGACTTTGTTTGCTCCAGAGAGGTGCAGGTCCTGAGCAGTCAGTCATATAGTAAGTCAGTTAGGTAATGCACAGGGAGAGAGGTGAGTGTGTTGATCTGAAATGAAGCTACCTCCCCCCTCTGCTCTGCTCTTGCGGCAAGGTTGACTGGCTCCAGATCGGAAGAATAAGAAAACATGTCAAAGGCATTATCAACAGTACAACAGCTACAATTGAGCTGCCTGTAGAAGGGAAATAGAGGGTGAAAGAGAGAGTAGCTCTGCTATCTTCAATTCTAGTTAGCGCTGTACAGACAATATCAAGTGCCAGATTATCTATGCACCGTGAGTGACCAGAGAAATACATTAAACTACAGACCTGTGACCACAGCCTGGACATTGAGACTGGTTTACATTGGCATAAAAAAAAAAAAAAAAAAGTTCTGCCAATGACAAGTGAATATCGAGAGAGAGAATAAGTTACTACATAAAACTAGAAGAATAACTAAGATCATTACCAAAATATCTTCAATTCTAGTTAGCGCTGTACAGACAATATCAAGTGCCAGATTATCTATGCACCGTGAGTGACCAGAGAAATACATTAAACTACAGACAGAGCACAGCCTGGACATTGAGACTGGTTTACATTGGCATAAAAAAAAAAAAAACAGTTCTGCCAACGACAAGTGAATAGAAAGAGAGAATAAGTTACTACATAAAACTAGAATAATAACTAATCATTACCAAAATATCCCCTCAAATACCAAGAATTCTAAACAGTCCTGGACCGAAAAGAAAAGTAAATATAGTCGTACAGGGAAAAAAACATGAAACTGTACTGAACTCCTTCTACTTCTGTTGTGATGAACTGAGGGGGAAAGCCACCAAGAGCTTGACTCATCTCATCTTGTGATCAATTGAGTTGCCAACAGTATATGGGTAAAAGAGTGCGTCGTCTCTTTGTCCATAGAGGTCAATGTTTTATTTCACAGCAGGAAACCCTAAACGTACATTGTAAACCTGGTGATGGAAATGGCAATAAAGCAAATATGAATTTGAGAGGCTTTAGGTACCTGTTTGAATTCTAGACTGCCTTGAGAGAGACAGAGAGAGAGAAAAGGAGTTTTCTCTTAATGCACTGGTGTGTAGGAGGCGAGAGAGGGAGAGAGAAAAATGGGGTTGGAAGGGAAAAGTCTTTGCTGAAAATGTCTCTCTCTCTCTCTCTCTCTCTCTCTCTCTCTCTCTTTCTCTCTCTCTCTCTCTCTCTCTCTCTGTCTGTCTGTCTGTCTCTGTCTCTCTCTCTCTACAGGAAGACATCAAACAAACACACCTGCTCCCCATACCAATCCCCTCAGCACAGCCCCAACTCTTTGCCTGGCTCCACCATAGACTCACACGCTCCCATTTCTCATTACACACACAAAACACATAAACGTACGCACACTCACACATGCACGCATGCACACACACAGTCCCATTCCTCATTACACACACCGAGAGCAGAGCAGTGAGAGATCGCGGAGAGCGAGCGGGAGCGGTGCTTTGGTGTAATGGGAGGAAATGTTAGTGTTTCATCTGGAATTGATGAAGTCTTGTTTCAGCGGCTCTCCCCGGAGCAGGGCCGCTGAGCGCTGGCTGTGTAAATGAAAGGAGCAGCCCAGACTGGACCGGAGGAGCAGAGAGCCAGTCGATAGAGCTACTGGAGAGTCATACTGAACTGCTTAGAGACTCACAGCTTTAGGAGCAGGAGAGGACTGTTTCACAAAATAAAATGCCTATACTGGTAACTGACGGGTAGTACAGATAGAGCAGTTTTTTTTAAAGGATGAAGCACAGAATATCACTTCATGTTTTCCTAGAAATACAGCTATTAATGTGGGAAATGCTCTGTAATGAAATCAGATTTTAATCATCGCAGCAAACTTCTGAAATAATTAAGTAGTTAATAATAAAACAGCAAACAGAGCAAGAGAGCAGTGGCAATGAAGTGTTGCAGAATTAAAGGAACCCCTGTCCTCTAAAGCAAACATATACTGTATACAAGAGTCTACTTATTTATACATTTTGTTAGAATTATCTGTTTTGTCCATTCTTATATTTGCATCATTTCCAATACTAAACTTTCTTTGCTCTTCTACTAATTTTTCACGGTACTGGTTCTTCAAACATAACAACAGGCACTGATAAACCCTGACCTGGTACGTAAAAGACGAGCAAGAGAAGACTTGAGCATGAGCCAGATCTTGAATGATGTAAGAGGTCTTAGATCTAATAAAGCCAGTGTGGAAGCTGATGTAAATGCTTGTTCTAATAAAACCCTGGTGTTAGGGGTTGTGCAGAAGCAGATTTAAGTGCTTGTTATAATCAGACTCAACTGTACTCTCCAGTCAGAGAGTGTTGTCTCAGGTTAAGCAGACAGAGATGAAAGGAGGAGGAAAAGGTCACCTCTACAGACAGACTGTAATATATTAAGTACTGAGGAGTCAGACACAGATTTGACTTTTCAAACTACAGTATAACGTTGAAACAAAACTAATAAAAAAAATCAGAAGACTTGAATGATAACTTTTTGCTTGCTGTAGCAAAAGCGTAGTTGTATTTTAGAATGAATGTAAATGAATGTATATTTTGTGTTATACTTTCATTTATACCTGTTACATGCCGATTTAAGTAAGTTTATTAATAAAGAGCTTCACAATAAAAGACAACAACAAAACACATAAAATAGAAGCAATATAAAAGTAATACATAAATTACTGTGGAGATGGAAATAAATTGAAAACAACCGTTCACTTACATACACACACATACTGTATAGGGCTGCACAATTTTATCGAAATCGCATTATGTGCAATATCCAAATCGCAGGGGGGCGCATTATTTGTTAAAGGCAAAATATGTGTCAAACCATTCTGAATTAAGTATTGTGGTGCAGCAGAGAAATCCAGGCCTACAAATCCTATCCTACTGACTAAAGAAAAAAATATTTGTTTGGTACAGATTCTCGCAAAAATCACACTATAATAATTTTAATTTCTTTTAATTTTAATATCTTTTAATGAAAAGGAAAATAATTATACAAAAAGTATCCTTCCCTCCAATATCGTGAAACATATCACAATTGCAATAAAAGTCAAAATGATCGCAATTAGATATTTTCCTCATATAGTGTAGCCCTGCTGCAATGCCTAACCTCAGCAGTATGGATGTTTAAACAAAAATACACACAAGCAGAAACCCACAAACAGTAGCATTTATTTGCAATGTAGTTAGAAATAAACAGTGTTTGTATAATCATTGTGAGATCCGTAAGAGTTCAGACAGAAGGAGGGAATCCGATCAAACATTTTAGACTGTGACTAATAGAAAGAGGCCCATTAGTCAGAACAAACATGTAGGCAGTCCAACAGTGTTCATGCACATTACCTCTTATGGGACAGCTGTTATAAGGGTTGCCTCAGACTTAACTAACACAAACAAAGAGAAAGAGGGGGTGAAAGCCTCACTTAAAACCTCTGACTCCTCATTCATAACTGACCAAACAAAATCCACTTCAGACTCCACACAAACACACACAGACAGACGCAGACAGATAAACAGCACACAGGGCCATCTCAGTCTGACTGGGCTAAGAGAGAAGAGATTAATTAACATTTTTATGTAAATGAGGCGTTTGTGTCTAATTATTTCTGTTATTCCAGCAGCAGCAGCAGGCTTTGATGTGCCAGCGGTGGATTTAAATAGAGGGAGATTTCCATCACATCCTCCCTCTGCGTCACAGCCAGGCAGGAGACAGAGACAGCAGAGAATACACACTCCGCTGGGACCCACACATACACACTGTCTCGTCATGCACAACCATTTTCACACACACACACACACACACACACACACACACACACACACACACACACAGTTATTTTACCTTAGAGGAAAAATCCTTATGCGGTTCTGTGTAACACACACACACACACACACACACACACACCCCCCACCCCCACACACACACACACACACACACACACACACACACACACCGGTCCTCCCAGTTGAAGCAGTTGAGTGTTAGAGATGCGGAACCTTTAATTGGCAGAGCATTCATCAGTGTGTTATCTATCTGAGGGAGAGAGGGCCTTCATGGCCTGTTTGGTGCTAGTTTATGAGCTGATATTAAAGCCAGTTAAAGTACATAAAGGGGATAAACTTTTACAACCTGAACTTATAGCCAGAAACACAGGCTGCGCACACTGCACCGCCAGGTCAAAGAGTAACTCTGAAATATCTGCGGATCAGTAAGAAATGGCTCTGCTTTATCTGAACAACAAGAGACTCTCAAAAAACTAAACAAACAACGATGGTGTGTCAGCAGCAAGGCAGTTTCAACTGAATTTAATTTCCTTTTACAATAGAAGCTATAATTAAAAAAAAAAAAAAAAAAAAAAAAAAAAAAAGTAAAAAGGTACACTGTGGAGTTTTTGACCATAAGTTAAGCTATGGAGCACTGTTTTTACGAGTGGGTCCCCACTTTGTTTGTATCATTCACAAAACGAGGACACACATGAACGTGCACAATCAGGTGGGTGATAGTATACAGTATACACACTCCTGCTGCTAGTTCCAGGCTATTGCACTGATCAACAGTTGGCGGTGGCTAAAAAGCAATTAGCTCTCAAAGGCCATAAACATGTACACAATGCAGGACTTCACATATTAAAACATTTGCAAATGTATTTGAGGGAGGCATTCAACGAATATTTTAGACCTTATGGATACACACAATGTGTTATGGTAAGGAACACAAAATGTGAACATGACTTGTAATGATGTTGTTTGTTTAAAGGAAAAATCCAGGGCACCTTTAAATTTATAACTCTAATGTGATACTGATGTTGATACAGTTAAACTATATTAAACTATTTAAAAACAGTCTGAGAGGTCAACCAGTTTATTCTTATACTTTTGTACATGACTTTTGTGTATGGCTACTGGTCACAACATTTTACTCATTTTATTGTCAAGCTTTGGGAAGTCAACACTTCAAGGGATTTCCAGGGAACTCCTTTATGTTTTTCCATTTCATTTGACTCAAAGCGAATGGTTGCTAGGATTTCTGATCAATTTCTTCAAACATTTAAACTAAAACTTTATGTTTTTTGAAAAGCTGTACGGGGATTGTGCTTCTTGCCCCAATCAGTGTCACTCTTGTTGAAGTCTGGGTTTACCAAATCTCCCCAACAGAGGTGGTGAGTAAAATGTTAGTGTAGCAAACAGTCATGATGGAGAAAAATATGTGAAAAACCAGGATGACAAATACTTATATTTCCCTTTAACTCACTGGTCTCATTTTGATAAAAGTTCATTCATAGGGTAAAAGGATTAGTTGCTTTTCTCTTTTCTTTCTCTATTATCTTATAATATCTCTCAAGCAGGAGGGTGATGTGTCAGGAGTGTGGAAACTTAAAAAGGGAGACACCCAGCAATATGGCCTGGCTTGTGGAGAGGCATGGAGGAGACTGCCGGAGAACCGCTGACAAAGAGGCAGTCTGAGTGAAAAAGAAAAGCAGACATAAAGAGGGAGACAAAGTGTCAGAAAAGGGAGAGACGCCGTGACTGTGGGAGAAAACACATCTAAGAACTGTGTACAAACAGGGATCAAAGAGGCAGAGAAATGAGGGCTATTCCTGAAGGGGCTTTTGCGTCTGATCCCACAAGTGTTCCCTCCACTCCCACTATAATAATGTGAAGGCTTGAAACAAACATTGTGATAACACCATGCCACTGTATCCTGTCACTCTGAGCCTGGGGGAGCCAAAAATACCAGGTATCCCTCCTGTTTCATAACTCCTGACACCTGACACTGCCTGGTCTCCTCTTGAGTTCTCCCAGCTTACATTCATGCTCACATCACTGTCAGGTAATACACACTCAAACACACACATGTGTATATACTGAATATGCCCCTAACATGTACTCCACACACTTATTCCTGCATGTACCTGCCATGAGTTTCAACCACATTATAAGATATTCGTTCTATTCATAACATCCTGCAATGTTGGGGAAGTTATACTCTCCATTGACTCTACAGATAAGCGCCTCACTTCAATTACATGTAGTGAACCCAGCAGGGCTCTAATCTGCATGTTAGCACAAGGATAACTAGCTTTCTCTTTCTGTCCAATCTCCCCCCTTTTCTTTTCTGTCTGACACTTCATGTACTGCTGATACGGATCACAGAGTGTATTATCACAGAGAGTATGGACTGTGCTATCAAAGTGGGGAATATTACTGACTGTCTGTGAATGTGAGCACATGGCATATGGATATGCATTTGTGGGGTTAATAAACAGACTATCCAGGTCTTTTTAACAGCCCAAAAAGCCCTGATCTGGTGACCATCAGTTCCCTTGGCTTTGTAGAACAAAGGTTTATGGTGAGTTCATTTTTTTCCAACCCACCTCAATGCTTTATAGCTCTGTGTAGTCATATGTTATTTTGGGGGGAATCGGTCTTGTTAAAAGGTCTTTGCAGTGAAATATCTGCAGAGATTATGTGGGCTTTTTTGATATCATGCAGAAAGATTACAAACAGGGCAAAGCAATACACATTATGTCTCATGAGAATACATACAATGCAAATAGAAATCCAGATGTGTCAAGTTTTCTTCACGGTGCTTTCTCTGGAGTAGCAGCCTAACTGCTCATTATGTTATATGTTCAGCTTTTCTGAATGGTCCATTTTCCATTTCCAGTGTTGAAGTCTGCTCATAGAGGCCATTGATCCAAAGACAAGCTGCCTTGACTGATTGCTGGGAGGAAACGCTGACATTATGTGCATCTGTGTGTGTGTGTTTGTGTGTGTGTGTGTGTGTGTGTGTGTGTGTGTGTGTGTGTGTGTGTGTGTGTGTGTGTGTGTGTGTGTGCGCGTGCATGCGAGAGAGAGAGAGAGAGAGAGAGAGTGTGTGCGAGTGTAGAAGGAGGCAAAGCGGGTATTAGTCTGATGAAGTCATACAGGAAATCAATGTCGTATTGAAAGGAGAAAAATGCCCTGCCCAGGGGTGGTTGCACACAGGCCCGCACACAAACACACCGACACACTTAACAATGAGACAAAGTGTGATGTGCTATGAGCAACAACAAAAAAAGAAGCTTGATACTGAAAAATTTGTTGGTGATATGTCAAGTTCAAGTACAATGCTGAGGAGAGAGAAAGGCCAAAACAGGCTGCAGAGGCTTTCAGATACGCCCACAAGTGTGTTTCTCCAGTTATGTTGGTGATAGTTGCATCTGAATGTGGATGCCTTTGTAAGTATGCACATGTACTTCAGGCTTCATAGGTTTCCATATAAGAATTTGTGTGCATTCTGTATATCAAAAGGCATAGAGTGCAGGGCCGGCTCCAGGAGAGCAAGTGTTTAATAATGTATGGGGCCCAGAGACAGGGCCCTATAGATGGAGATGGACTGGGTGACTGAATTGTCAAGACACACACAGATCTGCACAAACACAAAAGAAAACACAAACACACACACACTCACAAACCATACTCCATCTTGTTCACACTAACATACACACATAAACATACACAGCAGTCCATCTTAGCCGCGCTTCTCTTGATCTCCACTCCGACCACATCAATTGTTAATAAAGTCGGGGCCCAGACTGATTACTAAAGATTATTCTGCTGTTTATTCTGATCAATAGAGCATTTCTATTCCTGCAGGCCCTCATGGAGATGTTTGAAGGAGCAAACGAGGGAGGGAAGCAAAGACAGAAAGACCCATAGAAAGACGTGGGCCTATATCTTAATGACTTTAGTCGCAGCAGTGTCTCCAGTGCCTACTGGAGCTCAGAGGGGAAGTTAGGTAGATCTTAGCCTTGGGCTACAGCTCATGATTCCTACCATCAACTTCAGGACTCGGAGCCCAGCTTAGACTGGAGTGGATATTAATTTCACTGACCAAGTGGCAGACAGAGGTACTTCATAAGACCATCAGTCACCAGCCCTAAGCTACTCAGCGGCTATTACTATGGTAATCTACACCCCAGGCCTGTGTGTGTGCGCGCCTGTGTGCATGTATACTTGAGAATACACACGTTTTGTGTATACGTGTGCAAGAGGGAGGGAGAAAGACAACAGGGAGGGATTGAGCAACTACTGTAAGCCTGTATCAACACTCATTAACAGAGACACACAATTACGTAGTCCCACACTTATGTTTCTGTTCAACCGGCATATGATGTTCACAGAGTAATTAATCATAAAAGGCGGAGAGGGGGAGGAGATGAGGAAAGAGGGAGGGGGTGGGGGGTGGGGTGGGAGTTGGAGGGTGGAACAACATTATGAGTCTGGGTAATTGTCTAATTTTCCTTCAGAGAGCCCAACAAGGAATTAGAAAACAACTGCTAGTGCAGTCGCTCCGTTCCACAGTTGGAGGATGAGGAAGACTATCAAAGCATCCATCGTTTACTAAGTATAAAAAAATAACCAAAACCAGTAAAGATGGTTGTTGAAAAGGTACCTTTTTCATTTTGTTGCTAATGACTAAATGGCTAAATGTTTAAACTCAAAAGGGCACACACTGTTTGTTACTACCTTCTGCGAACACTCACTCAGGCAAAGCACAAACTGTAGGAATACACTCCTTGGAAGAGACCCAAGTAGGGCACACACACCTACATGTGTTTGTGAACATTTTTTTATAAACATGCAGATGTGTACAAATGGACAGACCAGCTGTTATATAAATGTAAGCACACAAACACTCTTGGACAACAATGCAAATGCACAAGAGGCACAGTCACATCATTGTGGATTTTGTGTAGCTTTATGGGACAACAGCAGGGAAAAAGAAATGATCATCACGGATCAGAGGTGTTACTGCTAAATCCACCATCACTGGAAGGATAGAAGAGACGGAGCAGGATGGGCCTAAAAGTGACAAATGAGACATACAGCCAGACAGACAGACAGACTTACACTAACTTGTTAGCCTTCCGGTCACCCATACCCAGTTCTGCCAACAGTAGCACTTTACTTTAAAGCGCTCTCTTTTCAGCAGGATAAAATAACAAGGTAAAAGTGTGAAAACAACTTAAAGTTACCTGCACTTCAGTAAAAGCTGTTTCTTCCACCCCCCAAAATTAATTGCTTCTTACTGGGGACACTGAGTGCACATGACAGTGAAAGTCAAAGAGGTAGAAGGCATCGCCTCGGTCCTCCTTTGTTCGGTAAATGACTAAATATTTAATGTTCCGGGGCTCTTAAGATTAAAGGTAACATGTTGTCAGTAATAGTGGAGCTACTTCAAAGGATGTAAATTATGCATTTCTTCCTTTAGCAGAGAAATCAAAGCAGGTAATGAAGATTAAAGTTTGTGGACCTCCATTCTCTCTCTGGTTGAGGAGAGAGGAGAGGAGACGAAGAGAGAGGGAAGAGGACCTGCGTTAGGAAAGTTAATCTATTCGGAGCGTGGGTTATCTGATTAAAGAATCATTGTGTTCATTTAATCTGTTCCAGTGAAGCTGGTGTATGGAGCTGGGAGATAGTGGTGGGGCAGGTGCCTAACCACCACTGTCAAGAGGCGCTGAGGCCAAACCAAAGTGGCAATCAAAGAACTGCATGACTTTGGGGAGACTTGGAGACGCGCACAAACCAGCTATGTTACAATTGTTCACTTGTATTTGAAGTAGACAGGTGGGAAATTGTCTGTAAAAAAAAGAGACAGGAGGAAGAAGTAAAGAGCTTCCAGTCACAACAGCATCCAAAGTGCAGGTATAGGGCTTTTTCCAAAACATGACATTTGACGCAATCTCACTCCTGTTCCCTTTAACCTTTTCCCCCTTCTGATGTATCTGTGTACAGATTGAGACTATACTGTCTATCAGTCCTGGACATTTTTTTTTGTCTGTGAAGAGCTGTGCTTACGAGTCCCCTCGGGGCTATATGTTACTCCTCTATGCTTCTCTAAGACACCAGTTAGAGCACAATGCCACTGGCCACCAGAAGGAGTTGACATTTAGAAACACATTTTTTTTGTTCTCTAACAGTCTGTGCTCCTCCGTGAGAAATGAGTAAAAAGACAAGAGACGCTAAAAGGAGAAGAGAGGCGCTTAGCCCTGTCTTCACACCCATCCGCTCTGCGCCAGCCATCATTTAGGCTATCCCACAATGCACCTCAGACAGGCCCCAACGGAAGAGTCAAGCCCATTAGCCTAGCGACGAGAGCGCTAATCGTCACATTCCATTACAGTCAATGGCAGCGTGATGATTCTAATGTCCATTTGGAAGAAGTCACACAAGGGCCGATGTTGCGTCACCAGAGAAAAAGAGGGACACAAACCAAAGAGTGACTTTGAGGTGACTAAGGCTTGGCAACCAAAACTATTATTTGAGTGTTTGAGCATTGAACTATATTTATATTATGATTTGGGTTGAAGACACATTGGGATCATTATCAGCATTTCCTCTCACATCTCCCCCCTGATCTAAACCAGCACCACAACCCTCTACAGTGTGTAACTGTACAAACAGCACTCTTGTGAAGCTGAGACAGTGTCGCGCGAGGCACAAATGTGAAGTGAACAAAGCCCAGTGTTATTCTATTGGAATCAGATTCCTCTTTAACTGAACATAGACTTATCGATCACCGTGAAACTACACAAGAGCAGCTTCCAAATGAAGGAAAGTGTGAGAGAGCGGAGCGAGACAGAGAGATGGAGGGAAAGAAGGAGAGAGGGAGAGAGAGAGAGAGAGAGAGAGAGAGAGAGAGAGAGAGAGAGAGAGAGTGAGAAAGGGGTAAATAACATCTTCATCTTCACTTGCGTCTGCAGCAGCCAGTCAGTCAGGCATCATTAATCCAGTGAGGAGCCTCATCCGTAATGTATTGGTTCATTTTACAACACTATAGGGCTGTCTAAATATTGACAGAGCTCTGTTGTCTGGGCTATTGACTCTCGTCCGAATGCTCCCCTTCAGAGCACAGTGTAAAAGGGAACTGTGAGGATCTGATGTGTGCATGCATATGTGTGTGTGTGTGTGTGTGTGTGTGTGTGTGTGTGTGTGTGTGTGTGTGTGTGTGTGTGCGTGCGTGCGTGCGCGAGTGGGAGAGAGAGAGTCAGAGCGCTAGTCCACGCAGAGTGCTGCCTTCACATGGACAGCACATGTAACAGCACAGGTTAGAGCCCAAATGCAAAAACAAACTTAAGACACATGCGTGTATTGTAGACAGACACACACAAACATACACACTCAATCACAAAGAAGGGCTGCAGCTTCTTGTAACTTGGCTGTCCTCTAAGATTCACTCACCTCAAATGATTTCTATGCAAATAGAGCCACGGAGAAAAATGCAGCAGCTGAATTAAATCCAAAACACATTTGGTCAAAAATCAATTCCCCGGGTCCTCTCCTCATCCACACAGACAGCCTACTCTCCACTCTCCCTATCCACAGCACACAGCCCTGTACCGCTGATAAATATTCATTTTTTATATTTATGTTACAGAAAAAAGCTGTGATGGGCAAAATAGGAAAGCCTCCCCAACAATAGCCTTCTGCAAACACACACGCAAGCACACACAAACATGAGAACACACTAAAAGACAGACTCGCGGCTTACAAATAATCAGATAACTACTGTGATTCCTCACATGGATCATTTAATGGAGAATAAATAACATAGATCTACATTATGATTTGAATGTGTTATACTTTTAACATGTTGGATATACTGTGTGAAAGCAGCTTTCTGACCTCTGAGCACACACTGCGCTTTTAAAGTCCTTCTACAGCTTTCCACTCTCCCTGTGCGCCAGAACAACCACGACTCTCCTAACAGCACATGAACATTCTCTTTTTCCAAAAAGAGATGGTAATTACTTGACAAATCACTGCCTCTTTAAAGTACCAGATGAAAGAGTGTTAATGGGGGGAAATACACAGGAAATAAAAAAAAAATTTTTTTTTCACTTCTCCGTTAAGTGGCCAGAGAGGGAGAACTGGAGATATTTAATGTTACTTAAATATGCAGTGTGATTCCACCCGCTGATTAAATTATAGCAGATGAGATCTTCAGTTGGCTGGAAACTTGAAAAAGTCCAGAGCTGTTTAAAAATGCATCAAACATGCTGTTGGATTAGCTCTCTGTCTCTGTCTTTCACATTCCCGCTGAGGGGAGAGAGGGGAGGACCGAGCCATGGAGAGGGGGAGGAGAGGAGAGAAGACAGAATCCACTCCTCTCTCACAAATAAGACTAATGCTGGTGTGTATGACAGAGAGCAAATATGATAATGAAGAAGTCAAAGCGCACTTAATAATGAAACAAATAGAAAAGGAATTATTTGAATTAAGTCAACCCACTGCAAAATGTGACAGCGTCCGCGCGTGTGTGAGTGTGTGTGTGTGTGTGTGTGTGTGTGTGTGTGTGCATGCGTGCGTACGTGCGTGCGTGTGTGCATGTGTGTGTGTGTGTGTGTACGTGCGTGCGTGTGTGCATGTGTGTGTGTGTGTGTGTGTGTGTCAGTGAGTGAGAGAGAGAGAGAGAGAGAGAGAGCGAGAGAGAGAGAGAGTATTAATTAGTGTGTTTGCCAAATGGTCCAAGTGAGAGCCCACTGGGTCCTGTGCTCTGCACTTTTTTGCCCTCTTCCTCCACTCTCTTTCTCTTCCTCTCCAGAGCCAAGATGTGCATACGTTTTGGGCTGCTTGAATTTCTCCGTTAATAATTGGGCTGACCCACACGGGGCCCTCATCCACTGGGACAACACTGTAAACATGAGTTTTTTCTGGGTGGGAGAGCTTCTCTCAGTGCTCTCTCTCTCTCTCTCTCTCTCTCTCTCTCTCTCTCTCTCTCTCTCTCTCTCTCTCTCACACACACACAAGCTGAAAACACAATGTAGCGGACTGATCAAACAAATAAACTACCAACCAAGACGACAAGAAAAGCGGCTTTACTCCAACCCTGTTTTTTCCAGTGATGAACAAAGAAACACAAACCGCTTAGAGCGCTGCTCCCACTCAGTCAATGACAGAAAAAAATAAATAAATAATTGAGCGCAAGAGAAACTGTTTGAAGAGTCAGAGGCTTCTTGCTCACCACATTGCATCAGAGGGCCAGTAGACATAGAGTACTTTCCTGCAGAGATGGGTAATGAAGGCGGGTGGGAAGTTATTCATAAGAATCTGACCATGTAAGCACTTGTGTAGAGACATGCTGTTTAATTTGTAGTTTAAGCAAAAGAAGTTTTCAAGTCCGGCTGCAAATATGGCACAATAATGTCACACTTGAGTGGGCAAACAGGTCAAACCACCTCCATTGTGCTCCTTCGGGAACAGTCAAAATGCGGCGTGGGACTCCAGCACGCTGAGGGTTAACAGATTGAATGAGCTTTGGAGCGGTAATAGGTTGTCCAAAAATGTACCGCTTATCTTATATAGCATACTTCCATAATTTAGATGCTGTTTGCATGTCTGTGTGTGCATGTTTCCATTTGTTTGTGCGTGTGTATTGGTGGGGCTAAGCATGCTACTGCCTGTCTGTGTGTGTGTGTGTGTGTGTGTGTGTGTGTGTGTGTGTGTGTGTGTGTGTGTGTGTGTGTGTGTGTGTGTGTGTGTGTGTGTGTGTGTGTGTGTGTGTTAGTTCCTCTCTGTGTGTGCACATACTGTCGGTATGTGCACAGACTGTATGTGTGCAGGCATGCTCCTGAGTTCAGAGGTAGTGACAGCTTTGACAGCTATACCTGCCAATGGCCAGATCCCGGCGATAACCCCTGCTGTCGCCACAAAGCCGACAGAAAAGCTCCAATTTCCCCCCCAGACACTGGGCCAGTCTATGGAGGCAGAAGGGGGGTGTAGAGAGACAACCTCCAGCCATTCTCCACAATACACTCTCCTCATTCCACCCCACTAACACATGAATGGCGATCCAATTGATTCTTTTTCACCCCAGTCCATTTTCCCACCCAGCCAGACACAGAGAGAGGATTTTGTGCTCATCTGCCCGTCCTTGTGTACTTCATATCAGGGAGAAGACTTATAGAAAGGGAAGGTAAAAAGGGGGGATCTTTATCAGAAAGCGAATTAACGCTCAAAGTGCTCCATTTGGAAGGTATATCAGGCCAATCCATTAAAAGGGCCTTCAGAAAAGAGCCGGTGCGGAGGACACCTTGAGAATGAACAGAAGACCTTGCTGAAACAGCACTCTTCACACACAGGAGGAGGGAGAGAGGGAGAGACAGAGAGAGAGAGAGAGAGAGAGAGAGAGACAGAGACACAGAGAGAGAGAGAGAACGAGAGACACAGAGAGAGAGAGAGAACGAGAGACACAGAGAGAGAGGGAGAACGAGCGAGAGAGAGAGAGAGAGAGAGGGTTTGTGCCACGTGGGGCTGCATAATCACCTGCTAAACACTGTAAATTACATAAACTTGCTTAAAATCCAATTAGCAATTGACAAAATCACTTCTTAATGCAACACTGCTAAGAGAAAAAAAAACCCAAATGACATTCAAGCCATTTTCATTTAGATTTGTCTCATTATTGTCCATGACTAAATAACATTTGCAGTCCACGTTCTCTCTGTCATACACACTGGCCTATGTGCATTTCCTCTCTCTTGCCCTCTCATGCACACACACTCATGCACGCACACACCTGCTCCAGCAGTGAGTTCCATTAATCTTCTCCCAGGCCCTGTCCTCTGCGGGCTCACCCAGGTGAGGGAGGGGGAGGCTGGGGTCAAAGGCTAGAGGGGTGCCCCCATCTGGATGGGGGCCTCGTGAACATTAGCCCCTGGCCAGTGGGATGGGGCCGGTGGAGGGACCACCCCATACTGACTGCAGAAGGACAGCGATTAGAAAAAGAAAAGTAATTCCTATTCACTTTAATTCACTTTAGACAAATGGACAAAAATTTAGACCACATTACAGAAGAGGAATACAGTAAAGATCACCACCCTTAACACAATACAGTCTCACATGAATGTAAAGCAGTAAAAAAAGAATAGACTTTTTTTGTGCTATAGATGTGCAGTCAAACACATTTTCGAGGAAAACAGTGGCAGAAAATGTAAAATACAGTTATTTAATAATGAGAATCTGCTGATACAGAGTCTAACCTGATATTTTTATTTTACCCCATAATACAGCTGCACTCTTCATGGTCTCCTATAATACATTATGTAGTGTACACTGATTTATATGTATCTGAGCGTAGCGGAGTTTCAGTATGTAACTTTTGATGCGCCACTTTATACCACACATACATTCCACAAGCTAAAATGCACTTTGGATGGGTGATTCACTTGAGAAATGTTGCAAAATACGTAAAGTACTATAGCAAAGCAATCATTTTTTAGCCGATGTGCTCATATTATACATTGATAGCTACAGTAGTGTATCTGGAGATAGATGGCTTACAATAAACAAAGAACCACAAATGGATCATGCTATATATTGCAATTACTGGTCATTTAAAATATGTATTAACTGGCCTTGATTTGAATCCTGCAGATCAGTTTGGGACAATCATACTATTTGTTCATAGTAATAACATAGTAAGCTCCTGTAAAAACAAAAGGCCTGGGTATACAGTCACAGTCAATCGACATCAACAACATAAACTTGAAAGACTTATGATATCAGGGAAGATATGGTTTTGGCTCTTACAGATCCAGTGTGTGCCACCGTGCAGATCACCCCAGAGCTGACCTGTTCCCAGCCTGAGAACAGAGACCCAGGCCCCAGGGGTGATCCTGTCTTTTTGTGCCTACGCTCCCCCTCTCCTCTCCAGGGTAAGACCCCAAACAAGCAGCCCCTCTGTCTGGAGCACCTACCAAGAACAGAGACTCAACTCTTCCCCTGGCATTATTGAACAGCTCAATGAACAGGGAGGACACACAAAAGTTACAGAGAATGAGTGAGCAAAGAGAGAGACGGGCAGAGGGGAAAAAGCCAGAAGAAAGAACTCTCATTTGTATTAGCGTAAATACACAAGGCCACACACACATGGGACTTGGCAGCACAATTTGACGAGGATGACTGGTCATCAACAAGGACTATTAAACAGAAAAATAATCTCTTCTCTGTACACGACAACAACTCTCCTTCCCTTTCATTCTGTCATCCTGCAATATTATTTTCACTGCAAGGTGTTCATGTTCATAATGACAGTTACTGTATGACGACGATGACCGCATGTGGTTTGTGTTCACTGTGTCATTCTTTGAGCGCCACAGTGTCGTGCTAAGAGGAAAAACTGTGCTCTTAAAGCTATAGTGCGTAGTTTCTGCCGCCCCCATGAGGAATTCTAAGTACCCGACCCCTCCAATTGTAGCCAAGGAGGACACAGGATTAAAAATACATGATGGACTCTACAGAAGAGGTCATTATCTTCATGCGTGGGAAAGTCACCGGACGCCACAATCTTCTGAATATAGCCATACTGAGAAATACAGAAAGAGTTGTGTGGAGCTGATATTGGAGTCTTAATTAGCTTTGTAGCAACTCATTTTGCAATGGCTTGAATGTTATGATGACGTTCATTAATATCAAAAAGTTACGCACTAAAGCTTTAATCCAGGGTCAAACGCAGAAGTAAGATATAAGACAATATTTTAAAAAAGCCACATAACCACATAAAAACTTGCTAACTAACTAAAAACACGCACTCATCTATTCCTAACTACCCCCTCCCACCTACCCAATCTCTCACACACACACACACACACACGCACAGACTTGAAAGTGTCTGATATGCGAGGCGTGTTGATCCTGTTTATAATGGCGAGTTTCCTGGTGTAAGCTGTTGGTCTCCCCTGGCGTTGGTCTCCCTCTTCTCTCCAGCCCCTCATCTCTAATGCATGAGCCAGCCAGAGAGACCGCGGAGGCCAAAGAACGAGCAAAAGGGAGAGCGAGGGAGCGAGAGCGAACAGAGGGAGAGGCTAACCCTGGCACTGCGGTGCAACACTTTCATATTCTAATAAACCCAACATGAATACACCCATACACAGAAAGGGAGGAAATTGCATTTCTAAAACTCTCTCTGTATCAAAGGGCATTCCGCTGAACATCTCTCATACACACACACACAGACACACATAAACATGCAGTCCGGCATTTTCCAAACCCGGGAAAAAATTAACTAACACAAACATACACACAGGCACGCACACATAGGGAAGGCTCAGAGGGATTACAGTCTGCTGACGACAGCAGTTGAATACACACCACACAGGCATAAAAACACAGAAAACTTCTTAAGAGAAGTTCTGTTTGAGAAAGTTCTAACAAGATGTCAGATATTGTGGAAACAGTAGGAAATTATTTCTCTGATTATATCAATGCTTCACTGAGAGCATGAGGAAAACCAGTGATGGGTAACAACAAGAGAAAGTGAGACAAAGAGCAAATCAGAGGGCAAAGATCTGGAGCAGAGAGGCAAATATTGTGCAAAACACGTACGCCGAACTCCAACTCAGACGGGTGCCTCATTTCTGGTCCCATCTCCGTTAGAGCGAGCCATTTAATTTCAGGCCGCTGATACCCATCCCTCCTTTCACAAGAGTTAATATCCCATTCTCCCTCCTCCTCTCTGCTGATGTGTGATGGAGTCTCAGTGACAGCCTGTAATGCAGGCCTGTATGCATTGATTATATGACACCCTCCATTCAGGTGTGCTATTAAAGTTCCCCTCCTCTCTTCCTCTCTGCTCTGCCAGCGGAATAATGTCCAATAATAAAAGGAGCAGGTGACTGGAGCTGAGGCGAGAGCCAGGCTGGCCCAGACAGGAACACTAGTTCCCTGGGCAGGACTAGATGAAGATACGCCCATGTTATTCACCCCAGTACCGTGAGCCATTGAGGAACAGGGTGGGGGAATGCATAATTGCATTTAAATTACATGAAGGATGCTTTGACTACCCCCTTGTCTGGCTGCCACTCCCCCTGCATATCTGCACCCATGTAAAATCAACCCATCCCAAATGCTGTAGCTCCCCTCCCCCAGCACTCAGTAAGGACGCCCTCATGTTTGTCCCACACATACAGCCATACAGGACACAGAGAATATGCCTTTCATTAGTGTTCAGTAATAAGTGTGTCTCTGTGTACGCACTATGGAACTTGATATGGCGATATAATGTGTTTCAAACCTCTAAAGGTAAGTAACAATTCAGAAATGAAAATCAGTGCCCTGAAAGGTGGCTAAAAAACACATACAGTATGAATAAACTGATTACATTAATTAAATGAGGCAATAATCAAAAGAAAGAGAGGCAAACTACAAGAAAGGACAATGGCCAAATTAAAAACTAAATATAACTCAACAAAACAAAACTTTCTGTAAGAAAGTTCTAGCTACAGTACTATACCTGAGTAAACAACTGCACTTATCACCAGACAACAACACAACCCTTTTTTTTTTTTTTTTTAGCAGCCACAATCCAAACATGAAAACTCTGATTGGGCAAGTGAAACTGGTGACCTGAAGCTCATCACACCAGGTAAGAGAAGCCAGGGTCATGTTGGTAGCTCAATAAACCAGGTAAATCCTGGAGACAGAACCAGTAGATATCCATCATAAACAGAGCAGAGGCCATGACAATCATGATACTGACAACAACATTGGTGTTTTTCCTAAATGAATAGATACACTATGCCTCATTATTTTGTTAAGACAAAAAATAATAGCCAAAATGGTGGATATTGCGAAAACTCCAATTAGTGAGGTCCTGTAATATTTGATTTCAAGTCAAAAATCTTGGATTATTTCAGACTGATAGGACAAACCATATCTGAAAACACTATGGGCCCTATCTTGCACCCGGCGCAGCGCAGCGCAGCACAGCACAGCACAGCACAGCACAGCACAGCACAGCACAGCACAAAGCCCAACGCAAGTTGTCAATTTCCCCTCCAGCGCCCACTTTGTTTAAATAGCGAATGCACCTGCGCTAATCTGTGCGCCCATGGACGTGCTGGTCTTATAGGGAGGTGTGTTCAGGTGCATTCTTTTGCTTTTCCCTTTATTATACAGTGATAGTGGACAGGCTAGAAAGGGGGAGTGAGATAGGGGATGACACGCAGCAAAGGGCAGCAGGTCAGATTCGAACCAGCGCCGCTGCAGGACTTACTGGGTGAGCTAGAGACCGCCCCGTTCAGGTGCATTCTTGGCATATTCCTATCTTGAGAGAGAAACCTGGTCTAAAGTCAGTAACGCAGCATTTCATTGTTATTTTAATGCCTGCTTCACCTCATGGAGTTTTGGTGGCATAGTGCTCTTGTCATATATGATCTATACCACACAAAGGGAGAGGGGAGAAATGGACTTTTCAGTATGAGCCTGTCTCTCTCAGCCCCTACCATTATATCACTTTGTCTGCTGTACAACTGTCTTATAGGCTATATTAGCCCTCCTACACAATCTGGACTGTGGTCATAACATCTACATCTTTTAACTTATTCCCTGTTATATTTTGTTCTTATTCAATCAGTCAGTTAATATGTTATTATGTTAATATTTCATAGTCATAGTTAATATTTAATAATACTCTACTGCACTGTTCAATCCCTGCACTGTTCACTTTTGCACACAGTCTACCATAGCACCTTATCATGGTCATTGCATTTCTGTGAGTGATTTTTATTTTTATTTTTATTTTTATTCTTATGTGTGATATATGTGTGTATATGCGTTTGTTGTGTTATGGTTGTGTAAGCTACTGGATGCCTAAAATTTCCTTCGGGATGAATAAAGTATCTATCTATCTATCTATCTATCTATCTATCTATCTGCTCACGTGCTTTCACTTCACGCACAAGCAGATCAGTTTCTTCTCCTGAAACTCTCTCCTTCCTGCTCAGCACATTCACCATCATAATAGCAATGCGCCAAGGTACAAATGCACCTGGCTTTTAAAAGGAATGGGAGATGACACTCTGATTGGTTTATTGCATGTTACACCCGAAACACACCTATGATGCCACTAAGTACAACCCTTTTGAACCATGCGCCTGGCACACGGACCCTTTTTCCACCGTTAAACTAGCAAAAGTGGATTTGTACACGCCCTAAACGCACCTGCGCCAGGCGCTTCGCGCTGTGCGCTCAGATCATTAAAATAGGGCCCTATAACTTAAATGAAACAATGAATGTTTCACCATGAATTATTTGTAACCACATCACACCTGATCTTGTGCATTTGTTCACAAATTTGTATTAAACAAAATCAGTTTAATGTTCATGTCTTCATTTGCAAAGTTTGAGAATATTTGATTTGAGTCTGTCTGCCTTATGTCATTTTATGGGTTTAACATTAGAAAGATTGCACACATAACAAGCACAGAATAAATCGTGTTCATATTCTTTCTACAATTAAAAAAAAAAAAAACTTGCACAGTATCATATCATTGGTCACCAAACACATTTGTGTATTTTAGCACAGATGATTTAATAAAATGCTTGATGTTTTTTTTTTCTTCTAAAAACAGATACTAACATTAAAAAGTTCAACACCTGAACTCAAGGCATAACACAGGTTTTCAGATCCACATGATTAGATAACAAGACAATGATAACATAAATATTCCTACAATATTTCAGAAACCAGAAATGTATAGTCTGTCCTGTAGGTTGGTACACAAACCCATTATAGTAACTAAAATCAGGTCATATTATAGCAGCTGTACCAAGCCTCAGACAGACAACATCTTTAAGCCTTCTGCTCTCACCCACACAGTATTCCTGCTGTATAGCACAGCGGTCTACCTTCACCATCTCTGCCTTCTCTTTCTGTCTTTCTGGGAAGCTCCAGGCCCAGAATAGAGCTCAGAGCTCTAGGGTTTACATAAACCACAATACCTTCTCAGCTTGGAGGGGAGGAGGGGAAGAAAGACACAAGCATCTGTTTATGTTTGCATTTTATTCCAAAACATAAAATTGAATCAATCTTTTAATACTCTGGATTGTATAAACATGGGAGAGAACTGCTTGAATAAATATCAAGAATGAAAATGGATTTCTCGTCGACGACTATTATCTATGTGGTTTATTTATGAATACCCCGGCTGGTGCCAAAATAGGCAAGACATAAAAAATACAGAGATAATGTGTTTAGCCTTTTTCATTTTCTTCTTTTTAAGTGAACGAATAAATATTAGGATTTACATCACATTTACATTTTTATCAAAATCAAGTTGCGTGTATGCAACCATTTTCATCGATGGTTGCCAGGACAACTGTGAAAATAACAAGAACAACATGACACTGACATCTTTAACAGGAAAATCATTAAAAGCAACATGAGGGGCCAGATGATGCTGTCTGTGCCACAGTCAGTCTGTGACTGATAATCACCATGCTGGATCCATAAATAGACTAATAGCTCTTTCACTGCTCCCACTATGATGCACTCAGTCAGGACGGTTAGTTGGTGTTTTTGTAAAAATGATAGATAAAATCCTCTCAATCTCAGAATCTCATAATAGTGGTGTGTGATATCAGACACAGTGTGAGATGCCAACATACACACACAAACACGGCGCACACAGCAAAACATACGCCAGGGCCATCTATCGCTGGCCACACAACACCCACCGACGCTTAACTACTTCTCATACACACATATATTCATAAGGTATTATGCAGAATAACAGTTTTATGGGTTTTAAATGGCATTCATTTACGAACACTGTGGCTAGCCATCACATGGAAGGGCTATTTTATCCCCTCTTAATGTAGATCAGTCTTCTTGGGTGAGATGCAGAGGGAGGGCCAGGACATTAGGGAAGTTGGATCTGTCTTCAGCCGCTGATTAAACACTGGGCCGAGGTGAAGGAATAGAAAGGGATGGCATCAATTGGGACTGAGGCCCAAATGCATAATGGAACCATCACATGAATGCTATGCCTCCATTAATATCTTTGAGGGTGGGGATTCCAGATAACAAGAAGCCTTTTCTGTCCATATGTCTTACCTCAGGTTTTTACGAGCAGCGCTCTGGTTATTACCGTACACCGCACAGAGTGAAACAAACTTCACACAACCGCACTGAGAACCGCAGCAGATCCTCCACAGCCAGGGAGATGACTTTCTATAGTCTGTACACGCTCCAGTGTGTGTGTGTATGTATGTGTGTGACAGGTTTATAGGAGTCATTTATCCTGCTCAGCGGGCTAGTGTAGTGCCGAATGGTGGCCTGAGTGCCAGGCGTAGCTTATTGTTGTGTAGCCTTTATGGGCTACATTAAGTACAGCTGAGTGAGAGGGAAACATACAGTACAATACCCTGAGCTCACACATGTCATACACACAGAGATTAACTACCTCCCTGGGCCCAGGGCAGGCCTGCAACCACTCAGCACAAGACCCTGGCACACTACCTCCAACTGCAGACATGGGTGAAGGGATGTGAGTGTATGAGAATGTAGGTAGGCACTAAAACTAATTACAAAAGTCCGTGGAAAAGTTCAGTTAGCATTTAAAGAAATGACTTAAGGATGATGCCTTGAGACACTGAGAATCTCACGAATCATTCTTATCAATACTTGGTCTGCTTAAGATCACGGAGGCTGGTTTTGCTCTAAAGTAGACGAGGCAATATTTCAGTCAGAAGCACTACAATCCAGATGGTGAGAGATCAGAGCAGGTCATTAAAAAGCCTCTGTCTCTCCACTCCTCGGATCAATCTGAGCCATAAAAACAACATGGATCTCACATCACCACTGGACTGCTCATTACTGGCTTCGTTAATAAATATATAAAACAAATATGCTATATATAAATGTAATTAATTATTATGCGGAACAAATATGTGCACACGCATAAACAAAAACATCCATGTGTGCACTTGTTCTGAGACACTCTGGAACAGACAAACGGGTCCAACAGTCAGGCCATTTGAAAAGCAGTTTTATTCTCTCACTTACCCACTTATAACACCGCACCCACCCGCGTGTCTGCTTTTTTGAAAGCTTCATAAGCGTCGCCTCTTCAACTGTGTTCCACAGTGTAAAAATAGAGGCCATTATATTGCCTAATGCCTACCTGCCAGCCCTCTATGCTCCCTCCTGTAGACGAAGGCTTTTACATGATGAGGTGGCTGACATGTTCCACACACACCATCCATTACCATATGTACACTGGATGAGACTCAGCCTGCGCAACTTATACTAATGCATGTTTGGTATGCCCTGTGGGGGTGGGAGACACATACGCGCACATGTACGCACACGCACACACACATAGCACGCTTGAACAAAGAGATGCGCAAACTCTCTCCCATACAAATCTGATGGCAGCACTGTGATATGCCACTTGTATTAACAGCAGGATGCTTTTAAAGTAAATAAAAACATTATAGCTGGCTCTCTGGGTGAGGCTTGGTGCTGCTTCTCAGAGGCTCGCTCTGTGTATGTGTATGTGTGTGTTTGTTTATGTGTGTCTGTGTGTGACTAGAGGAGGGGGGCAATCCTCTGCTCTGGGGCGGCGGTTCCTCTCTAATTGCCCCTCTAGGTGCCTGTGTGCTGGAGAGCTGAACTGAGGGTAAACACAGATCTAGAGATGATTAATAGCTGGAGGTCAGGGCGGAGCACAAACAGGCAGAGAGGCTAAGACCTCACTTCAGCCTACCTCGGCCATCCAAACCTACACACAAACACACACACTGCACGCCGGGAGAGTTCATTTTTTCGACAGCAGATCGTGTTCACACCACCACATAAAAATAAAATAAAAATCCATCCATCCTAGATTCCTATGAGCAAAGCGGAGAAGAGGTTGAAGATAAAAGAAGAAGTAGATGAAGCAGGTCAGTCACGGGTCAGGGTGAGAGGTAAAGTTGAAGGGTGAAGGGGAAGGGTGAGGGTCACGGTGTCGGCCCACGGCAGTAGTCCTTAACAAGCTCTGATCAATACATGACCAGGAAACCCTGAGCTCCTGTTTCTCCTGCATCCCTACGCAGCTGTAGGTGGTCTTCCAAAGATTTTACACTGTAGCAGAGAAAGACGCACACCCTGCTCTCATTACTTTCCCACTTTGTCTTCTCTGTCCCCTGACAAACACACACACACACACACACAGTTCTCTTCCCTACAGTGCGTCCCATGCACACATTTCTATCTCTCGCACCAATCTGCACACAACACACACAGCACATCCCCAGCTGAATGGAGTCAGGTTTGGCGGCCCTTCATTTTTCATGCAAACGGTAATTTAGTGAGACTGCCTATTGATTGAGCGCCGCTTGTCTCCCAAACAATGCCACTTCAATCAGCAGCCCGTGGGGGGAGAGGGGGCCGGGGGGAGAGGGAGGATATGTAGGGGAGAAGAGGGGGAGAGAGAAGGGAGGGCTGCCGATAGCTGCAGTGACTGATTTAAGAGATGGATAAAAAGCAGATACGTCCCCCGCCCCTGTACTGATTAATGACAGTGGCCAGAGCAGCCCTGGACTATGCATCATGATTTAACCACCAGCCCCTCATCTAAAGATTAGCGTGCACACACACACACACACACACACACACACACACACACACACAGTAAAGGCACCCACACACACAGTGCGTACTGTACCACACAGAGAGACAAGACACGGAAGGTGTGAAGGGAAGAAAGGGACGTGAAGCAGGGAGAAAGACAAGTGAAAGGATAATGGGGGCGAAAGGAGATACTGTACTGTATGAGTGTGTTGAGTTGGTTTTACTGAATATTCAGTGGCAGAAATGTGCTTTTCAAAAAAACTCACTTACAGTCCAGAACATACTGGAGACAAATGAGGAGACATACAGTCCAGTGCAGTCAAACACAATCACACACTCTGGGAGTGAGTTTGTATTTAGATGCCAATGTAATTTATTTGCCAGTCATGTGGCTAATTGTGTGCACCGTCAGCTGGACATGGCAGATAGTTCAGTGAGAAGAGTGCAAGTGTATGTTGCTGTGGTAAGAGATGTGTTACAAAGACAGCAGGTGTGTTTACTACACTCACACTAGTTCAAATGGAGCTATTAAAGCAGTGAAAACAGACTGAAGGTAAGGGCTGCAATTGACAGTAATTCTGATTATCCATTAATCTGCCAATTACTTTTTCTTGATTAAATGGTTTAATCTGGAAAATGTCAGAAAGAGTCCAAGGTCACGTCTTCAAATTTTGTCCAAACAAAAGTAATGACGTTAAATCACAAGCAGTCCATATTTCCCTTTATGGCAACAAATATAAAACACAATAAAAATGATGCCTAGAAAACAGCAACAGATTAAAAATTAGAAACAACATAATAAGATGGAGCAGAAGAATCTAAAAACTCAGGGTTTTTTTAAACAGCTGTAAATTGCTAAGGTTTTATGTAAAATAGAGAAAGTGTCTGATTTGTTGGGGGACAGAAGGTGTGCTGTCCAGAACTTGGTACTTATTCCTACACTGACTACATCACCTCATACAGAAAGCCAGGAGTAAAGGCTAACTATAGTTTCCCTTCACAAAACCACAAACCTTTAGTAAGATGAAAATATTAAAGAGGGAAATAATTGAAAAAAAGATTTTTGTGATGAGCTACAATGAGTCAAAGGTGTTAAAAAGGTTGTGAAAACGTTTCTGTGATATTGCACCTCAACATGTACAACAGAGTCCAGCTACAGTCCAATCGAGCCCAGTCTTCCTAGCCCAGCCCCTCGCTGCAAGCCTAGTCTATTACAACCTGGACAAACCAGACAAGGCACAGTCTAATGTCACAGTTTGTGCTCAAGTGCAGTGCAGAAACCTAGAGCACAATGTAAAGTTGTGCGAAGGAAAACACTGACTCTGGTCCATTAGTTGTGTTGGAAGCTGAGGAGGAGGATCGGAGCCCCTCCCTGCGGCTGCTAAAATATTCATCAGACTCCCTGAGAGCATGTCTGCTAATAGTTATACATGGAGCAGGAGAAAGAAGTGAGAAGGAGGAGGAGAGGAGAGGGGTGGGAGCGAGGCAAGAGGAGGAGAAATTGGGGAGATGAGCGATGCTCCCTGTGTGCATGTCAGCTAATAGTCAAACATGACGCGCTAGGAGGGAGGGGAAAAAACAGTAGAAGAAAGAGAGGGAAGTGAGGAGAGGGGTTGTTTAAATAGTCTGTGGCTGAAATCACAGGGGATGAACCACGTAAAAAAAAAAAGCAAAAGTGAGGAAGAGAGAGACACAGAAGGAGGAAGAGAGAGAAAGATTGAGAGGGAGTAATCACTCCTTTTCCTCCTCCCCTGCCATCATTCGCCCCTCCAAGCTGCATTCCAGATTGATTAAAAGCCCCTCTTGTAATTGTCAGATCTTGTAGGAACCATCTCTGTGTTCGAGTGTGTGTGTGTGTGTGTGTGTGTGTGTGTGTGTGTGTGTGTGTGTGTGTGTGTGTGTGTGTGTGTGTGTGAGAGCAGGGGGGTAGAAGAGAAACCCAATTTCAATCACGTCACCAGTGTAACAGTACTTCAATAGCCACCAGTCGCTACTATATCAATCACAACTCCCACTACTCAACCAAAGAAATATTGTTGCTGTTGTTTTGTCTCTACAAACCAGGTACCAGGTAGCTGAGCTCTATTTTTGTATCCCGCTGAAATAAGAAAAACATACATGTGCATAAACACACACACACACTCACACAGTCATTTCTCCAGTCATTAAAATGAGAAACGGCCGATGGTGTAGAAGCTGTTGAAATACCATTAAGAAATGGAGACAAATGCAGTGGATCGCAGCATCCTAAGGCAACCTTACGACAGTAAATCAGACAGTGACGAATATTACTGCGACCATGCCACATGCATATGTACACACTAGACAAAATGCATGTGCACACACTCCTCCGCACAAAAACTGTGCAAAGAACCTGCGAGGCACCTTCTATGAAAGCTCCTTCGGTGGATTAATGAGTAATTATCCTAATTAAATGTTTCCTGATCATCCGTTATGATATATGGATGATTATTATGTTCAGAGATGATTAAATGATAGTACAACAGAGCAGTCTGATATCATTTCAAAGAATTAATGAGCGTTTGTACAGAGGAACCATGTGGAAATAAGGCACAAATTAAAGATTGAATTACCTTTGATTTAATCAATTCAAGACTAATTGTGAGACACAGTAATAGAAAACTTGTTTGCCATTTAATCAAAGGTGGATAGGCATGTTGTTTTCTGTTTTGTTTTGGGGTTTTTAATGTGGAACGCTCAAAGAAGTTCAACAAGTGAAAAATGCCATGCAAGAGCATTCTGTGCAGACACATACAGTGCCAAACAGACTTTCTGCAGGGCTTTTTACAGGATCACTATATCAAACACAGTGCACTTTAGCATATAGTGACTATAATGAAGAAAAACAAATAATGCCAACCAGAACATGAAATTCCACATAACGCTCCCAAGCAGACTGTTCTACAATATGTAGTGGTATATATGTATATGCTAATACGTACTTTTGAGAGCACACATGAGAGTAAAGAGCCTAATTTATACTTCTTTTTTTTTTTTTTTTTTCAAATAACCACCTTGCATGCAGATTGCGAAATGAGAAACATGCTATACAGCTAAAACAACTTCTCTTTTGATCCTTTGAAGACATATCTGCTCTTATGACCAGTTGATTGTGTTAGTTAGCCTAATGTAAACCAATAAACGAGGCTAACCTTGTAAGCAGGGTCAATACTTATTTAAAAGCTCATTGATTAACAGTTGTGATTATTGATCATGCCATGTGGTCCAGACAGGATTGACGGATCTGATAGGTCAGGGTCCAGATTCACACAGACAGGACAGGACAGGACAGGACAGCCATACAGAATGATGGACGGGGAGAGAGAAGAGAGAGGGCGGGCAGGCAGAGAATCTGATGGATAGACACACACACACACACACACACACCCTGATTCAGTTCCTCTTCTCAATCATGAACTAACTTGAAGAGATTACTTGGAGTATCAACTTATTATCTGCACAGTACTTGAGCCTCTTCAATATTTTTGCCCTAACCCCTATCTCCCGCTCCAACGCCTGATTCACTTCTCCATACAGTTCACAGTGCCGAGCAGAGTAGTTGCATGTGAAGGAGATAGTAAGCAGTAATATTCAATTATTGTATGCACAGTGTCCCCGTCCCGCCCTAAATTGATTTCTTCTAGAACGGGAGGCATCGCTCAGCACTGACACACAGCCATGTTTCCCCCATCTACCACATCCCACGCAAATTACTCCTCCATCTGCTCTCCCTCACCTCATCGCACATTTACCCCTCTGTTCCCTTCTTTTCTCTCCTCTCTTCTCCTCTCCTTTCCTCTGTCACCATCTCCTCGTCTTCCCCTCTCCTCTCCCCGTCAGACTGCACAGCTATCGGCGGTTGGCATGAGCCCCGGCTCCCATACAGGACGTTTAATCTGTCTTTAATCTCTTTGCATTGTAATGGGAAATGGTTTTGTGTTTTACTATTTGATTGAAGCTGCCAGCCCGCCCCTCACCACTGTGGGACTGTGTGTTTAGGAGTGGGAAGTGTTTTCAATTTTGCCCTTGCCTCAAATTGTCTTTTATCAAAGAATTCATATCAGTAATATGATTCTACATATTAACCAGGCTGTTTGTAAGTGGCCTAATAGGAAAGAGTGGAGAAAGAAAGATAGAGCCGGAGGGAAAAATTAAAACTGGCTTCCACTCACAGAATCTAAAAGAATTAATTACACTGAATTAAATGTCCACATTTTTCATTGTAATATTCCAGAGAAGCCTAAATAAAAGGTTGATAAATACCTTGAATGTGGCTCATCTGTAATAAAGGAAAAAAGAAAAAAAAAAAGAAAAAGAGTGCCTGTTCTCACCTGGAGCTGGCACATAGGAGTTGTGAAAGTTTTCTCCCGTCAGGTATACCATCAAAGACCTTCACAATTGTACCTTTTATAAAGCCACACAGAGAGGGAGTAGGTCTAATCAATACTTCATATAGCGGGGATTATTGTTTGTTCAGACTCAACATAGATTAAAAACATCTAGGCCCGATAGTCATGTAAAACTAGAATTGATTTGTTCATAAAAGCAGTGAAATTTTTGATGTTGGTGTCACACTTATGATATTTCTTTTCCAGCATCACATTTTTTATTCATACGCACATTGTCACTTTAACAAAGAACAGGCCTGCGGTTAACGCTGAATGGCATTTACAGTCTCTGATGGTTAAAATCAACAAAGATCCAAACATACATACAAACACATGCACTAACACACGTATAGGTATGCACACACACACACACACACACACACACACACACACACACACACACACACACACACACACACCCTCCTCTCTCCTATTCTAATTAAAGGGACCTCTCTGCCCTGGGTGTGTGTGTGATATTGACACTTAGCTCCGTACAATAAACTTTATTGGCAAGCCCTGCTTGATTACAGCACTAAACTAGAATAACAAGGAATATGGGAGGAGGGGACGTGGATTATATACTAAACAGACATTAGTGGGCTCTATTCAAATATCTGGTGCATTTTAATAGCAAGCCCTGAAAGGCCTCTGTCTCTGAAGAAAGCCTCTGTGTGGACATTAGCAGTGAGCTGAAGCTGAACTATACTGTGCACAAGTAAAACATTGACATGGGTGAAATATAGTAAAGGTAGAAAAATAGAAAAAGTAGATATATATTGAAGTACGGAGGAAGAGAAAGAGGGATAGATTTCCCGTCATTAATGATCTATGGAAAATCCTCTGTCTATTTTCAGATATACTGTTAATGGCTGCTCGCTGCCATTAAAATCGTTGCCATTCTGAACTCAGCTATTCACATATTGGCTGCTGCTTCATCTAATATTCATCTACTGGAGGTCAATGGCAGTGGTGGCATGCTTAATTTGTATACACAAATTAAGGGTGGAGAACAAGAGTTTTAATGAGCATAGTGTTGAAATTCAACAAATACAAAATTAGAGACATTTATTACACCTCAAAAACCTTTGTTGCCCTTTTGAGAATTAACAAAATAATTGAGTGCTGACAAAAAAAGGACTAGATCCATTTTAACACATTTTTAAAGTCTCTACAGCTAGAGATGCGAGTTGTGTGACTGTAAGAAGTTAAAACATATGAATAGACATGCAGAGAGGAAGAAAGAAAGAAAGAAAGAAAGAAAGAAAGAAAGAAAGAAAGAAAGAAAGAAAGAAAGCAAGAAAGAAAGAAAGAAAGGAAGAGTGTGTCTCTCTTCAGCACTCCAACAGCCCTGGTAAAAGAGGCAGCCTTTTAAAGAGGACAGGCTCTGCAATTATATCCTCAACAATGGTGTCTCAAACAATACCTGGAGGCAAAGACTTTGCAAAGCCTTCTTCATCCTGGACATTAAATTACCAGCCCAAGTGCTAAATCAATTAGGCTAAACCAGCAGGTGAAGCAGAGGGTGGTGTGGTGTTTATTCACAAGTGTAAACCTGATCCCACTCGCCTTGCACTTTTGGTCCTTTGTGTTAAAGCATAAGGAGGAATCATGAGGAATTACATGAGACAAAAGACCCACTAAGCTCTGTTGCATTAGCATCCTTACTTCAGTGAGTGGTGCACTGTGCATCAAGCCTACCTAAATGTCTCAAGGCCTCCTGCAAAGGACACCAGCTATTAAATATATGCAACAAAAAGAATTTAAAAAAAGTAGAATAGAATTAGAATTAGAAAATATGTTGTTTTATTTTAATACATGCAGAATTGTAATTCCATACATTCAGAAAAGCCTCTGATAACAGAGTTGTGACTCAAGAACAAATGAACCACAGCTGTCTGTCCCGCAGCTTCTACCTTCACATTGGCTCGTTCTGCTCAGTCAGTTGAACTACAATGACCCCTACTGGCCTAAAATGGTACTAAGATTTAGTGCGCACCTCAGACAAAGAGCTTGTACTTCATTGTGAACTTGTGGCTTTGCAACAGCTCTGGATCTTCAACACAAAAAAACACAATCAGGAGGAGAAATTACAGAAAAAAGGTCATTCTCTTTTCCTTCTTGTAATATAATCTCTTTAAAAAAAAACACACCAAAACTCTCAGGTGAGTTTTTTTTTTTTTTTTTTTGAGTTTCTTTCTGATTTTTTTTCAGTCACTTCCAATCACTCCAAATTCTCTCCCCCACCTCACATCCTCCTTTTTTCCCTCTCTCTCTCTTGAGCCTTGGCACCTTTGGCAGGGCCTCAACCGCTGGGTGTGTTGGCAGAGCTCTGTCTCTGATTCACCCACAGCTTGCCCTCTGGCTTAACAGGCTGGCACAAGGACATGGAGCAGAGTTGAGAGAGAAGGGCAGGGCAGGAAGCACGGAGCTGCCGACTGATAGAGCCATATACTACTGAAAGAAAGTTATAACAGAATAGGTAAGCGGTGTGAGTTAAGTTGAAGTTTTAGGCCTGTGGTTTCTGTGAGCATGGCAGAAAATGGCACTACTCCTCCGTCGGTTAGCACGTGTGTCTGAAGGAGAACATTAGTGTGAGACACACATGCGGCCTCACCTTGAAGAACCACTGACCCCACACACCTTTATTGCATCTCCAATTAGAGGAGAGGGAGGGTGGAAGGGAAAGATACAGAGAGGGAGAGACGAAAAGAGAGGAAGAAAGAGGGGGAGAGGTGTATTTCATAAATGTAGTTCCATAAAGAGCACTGACCCAAATGGCATTCAGTAATTCTTTCCTGTGCCAGAGGAGGTGGGATAATCAGAAACTTCATCAAGCTCACTCCTTCCTTCTCTCCTTCCCTGCGTCTGCAACACCTCCTACTGTCCCACCCTCTGCTGGAATCTTTTAAACAAAAATTGCGTGTAATAACTGCATAACGTATACAGTGCATCCGGAACACGCATCAAAGAACATCCCTCTATCCCCACTTCATCGCTTCATTTTAATTAAACAAGTTTCCTCCACTCAGAGTCTCGCCATCTCTCATCTCTTTGATCTGTTCCCATCCGACTCACAGTGAAAGAATCAGTCCATCTCCACTTTGAGAAAGTTGTACGCGTTTGATTCGGAAGACTTCCAAGCAGCAGCGGTACAGCATTGATTTAACGTACACAAAAAGGCATCAGAGCACTTACAAAATAAATTACTGAAAACATAAAAAGGCAGTTCTTTCGTCGAACAACACACTATAACTACAACCCCTTACGCTCCATATGGGTCTACTGATAAAAGCAGAACAAATTCCTTTTTGAAACTGTTCAATAAATCTAAATCTGTCTTCATGACAATATCGGCAATACATATCAAATCTGTCACTGCTGCGTTGAGATGGATATGGGAGGGCAGAAATCTGAAAGAAAATAATACAATTAAAGTGTGTCTCAAGCACCAAGTCCCCATCGATCCATTCGCTCTCTTTTCCAATACACTATGGACTCAACATGGACTTATTCTTTCTTAAGCACAACTGGGAGCACTCCCTCCCCTCGGGGTGCAACACTCACACAATGCTTCAAAAGAACATTTTGTTTATATGTTCAATACCAAGAAACATCAATAAAATTATCCAATCATTAATTTCCTATTCAATACAAATTTAATGCAGAGCCACGGAGTAGCCAGCTCATATCCAATGAGGGCATCTATCCCCAATCACTCAGCTCTATGCTTCACACACACACACACACACACACACACACACACACATCAATGGGACTGTCCCTAAAACAGCCATTCCTCACAGACTGACTCAATACTGTAGAGAGCGGGGAAAGACAGAAAAGAGCAAGTAAGGAGGATGGGAGTGGTAGGAGAGGGTCACGTATTATTTCTTAAGCACAACTGTTAAGGTGAGAGTCTTGACATTGGATGGACAGGCATAGCCAAAGATACACAATTTCTTCTTCTAGTCTACAGTGTATACATTTGGAAATGCTGGTTTGGTCATACAGGAGTATAGAACCAGTGGTGGAAGACCACTTAAGTAAAAGTACAAATGTATTATCAGCAAAATATACTTAAATTATCAAAAGTAAAAAAGGCATTAAGCAGCAGAACAGAGCCTGTCAGAGTTATATTACATTAGGGGTGTACGATTCAGAAAATGTCACGATTCGATTCCGATTTTTAGGCTCACGATTCGATTCAATATCGATTTTCGATTCAAAAACGATTCTCCATTAAAAAAAAACGATTCACAGTATGTAAATGTAGTTACTTTTCCCGTGTGTGTGTGTGTGTGTGTGTGTGTGTGTGTGTGTGTGTGTGTGTGTGTGTATATATATATATATATATATATCCCTTAGTACATTCATGTGGATTTTTTATTTAGTTTATTCAGTATCTTTTATTGTCCATATTATTCATGTGGATTTGTTTGTTATTTTAACATCCTGTTATGATGTATGTGTATGTTGTGTGTGATGTCTGTAAGCTACTGGGACCTTGAATTTCGCCTTGGGGATCAATAAAGTATCTATCTATCTATCTATCATGTGATTGCAGTAGACATACAATTTATAAAAAAAAAAAAAAAAAAAAAACTATATTACATATTATATTATTTGATGATTTTTATTGATGCATTAATGCATGTACTGTAAGCAGCATTTTATGTTGTAACAGGTTATGGTAAAGCTCCTTTTTAAGGAGAAGTGCACCGACTTAGCACATAAAAGTGTTTACGGGTCTTGTGAAATACTACATATGTGAAAAAAGTTGCATGAAGCCTTTTGCGGTTTCACAGCGAGCTAAGCAAAGTCTGACATTTTGAAAATGAGAAACATCTTGGGGAGTGGAGTAAGAAAGAAGTAAGGTTGCCAGACCTCTGTAGCCTGCTCCTCATCTCTGCTTTAGTTGCTACTAGCATAACACAAAAAGACTATGACTCATTGTCAACAGTCGCATTTCATTGTAGGTAATGTAGACGACAAAAAAAAGTAGCCTATGCTTGGTAAAAGATTTTGATAATTTGGTTCTGCTTCATCAATTTTTATACTTTTTTTAAAATGTCCATGTTAATTTGATATATAACAATTCATCATTTGCTGATCACATATAGTGTATGTAAAGTCCTCAACTGCAAATTAACTGTAGCTGTCAGATAAAAGTAGTGAAGTAAAACGTTTGAAGTAGCATAAAATAGAAATCCTCAAGTATAATACAAGTACCTCAATGTACTTACATTCCGTTACCGCAGGGACAGGTTTATGTATGCGGAGGAACATGGAGGAATGGGGGTTGAGAAAGAAATGAAAACACTCAAAAACCTTTCATACATCATGGTTTTTACCGTGACTTCCGTAAGGAGCTCTTATGCACTCCAATCAACACGTTCATTCATGGAAAATCTGGAGATCAATGACAGGTTCAACAGTTCCATGCTCGATGATACAATCTATAGCTCTCTGATGCATGTGATTAGGAAATGCGTGGAAATGCTATCAGTATTGAATATCATACAGGTAGTGAACCCAGCTGAACCTGCACCTACTATAACCCCCCGACATGGTACACATCAGATAGATCTGTGAGCTGCGTGTGTGTGTGTGTGTGTGTGTGTGTGTGTGTGTGTGTGTGTGTGTGTGTGTGTGTGTGTGTGTGTGTGTGTGTGTGTGTGTGTTTAACATGTTAGAGCTGGAGAGGTGACACGAGAGCCAGGGTACACAGGTCAAGTAGAGTCAAACCAGGTAGGCGATTGGCTGATCAGGTCTGAGTGTAATGACTAATCAATGGTTGAATGCATTAGCCTAATCTAATGGGCCAGGTGGGAGAGGACAACTGCAGACGCATGGAACACATGATTGAGCACAACATGCAACAGCAATGCAATCAATAACACATAGAGTGGTCTAACCCCAGGGGGGGGGGGGGGTGTCCCCACTACTGGAACAACCTGCTCCACATTCATTTAGGAGGCGCTCCATGTGTGTGTGTGTGTGTGTGTGTGTGTGTGTGTGTGTGTGTGTGTGTGTGTGTGTGT